>NW_027447998.1:0-18511 GCF_038048845.1 Mixophyes fleayi | reverse complement strand
CCTATCACCTGGTGATCCCTGGGTAAAGACTCCTAGTGCCCGTGACAGTAAGATCAGGCCATGACAGACCCAGATACGGAACCTACCGCTAAGGAGATGCTGCAGCATCTGGTCAGCCGTGTGGAGCAACAGGATGCTCGCCAACAGCTGTTACTTCAATGTTACCAATCGTTAACCTCCCAAGGAACATCTGGACAGACTGTTACAGCTAATATTGAAGCTCCTGTGCTTGCCTCCGTTTCCCCAGTGCCATCCCAGGTGTCTACAGCTCCTACGCTTCACCTGCCTACTCCGTCAAAATATGACGGGGACCCCAAAACTTGTAGAGGTTTCCTTAACCAATGTTCAGTCCATTTTGAACTCCAACCTCAAAATTTTTCTACCCATCGTTCCAGAGTGGCCTATCTTATCTCATTGTTTTCTGGACAAGCCCTGGCTTGGGCCTCCCCTCTGTGGGAGAGAAACGATCCAATTCTACAAGATAGTGCCAAATTCATTTCCACGTTCCGAAGTGTGTTCGATGAACCAGGTCGTGTGACTTCCGCTGCTTCCAGCATTCTTCGTTTGCGACAAGGCTCCCATACAGTAGGACAGTATGTCATTCAATTTAGGATCCTAGCCTCTGAACTTCAGTGGAACACTGAAGCATTAGTTGCCGCCTTCTGGCAGGGGCTCTCCGATAAAATTAAAGATGCACTGACTACCCAAGAGCTTCCTTCGTCACTAGAAGATTTGATCTCTCTTTGCCATCGTGTAGATATGAGATTTCGTGAAAGAGAGTCTGAGAAAACAACGGCTGTCAAAGCACCTCTTCGTTCAAACCCTCAATTTCGTCCAGCTCCATCCTCTGTGATTCCCATGGAGATAGGACGTTCCAAATTATCTTCAGAGGAGAGGAGACGAAGAGTAAAGAATAGACTCTGTATCTATTGTGCTGATTCCACGCATATGCTCAGCTCTTGCCCTAAGAGATCGGGAAATGCCAGGCCCTAACTAGTTCTGGAGAGGTGAAGTTAGGGTCCCTGGAGTCCTCTCCATCGTTTATGAAATCTAAAGTCTGCGCTTTTGAGGTTACGATCTCCTTTGCTACCAAATCCTTTGAGTCCCAGGCATTGATTGATTCCGGAGCAGCAGGAAATTTCATTTCTAAATCACTAGTGAATCAATGGTCCCTACCAGTGATCACTTTAAAAACACCCATTACTGTGACGGCTATAGATGGATCACGTCTCATCAACGGTCTCATCACCCAGAGTACGTCTCCAGTAACCCTTCAGATTGGTGCACTACACCATGAAGAAATTTCGTTTTTAATTCTTCCAGTTACGACAAGTCCGATTGTCTTAGGCCTTCCATGGCTTCAGTGTCACTCTCCCCAGATTGACTGGCGCACTCCTCAAGTTATGTCTTGGGGGTCTGAATGTCACCAGCGTTGTCTTTCTCAAGTTATTCCTCTTAAAGTACAGCAATCTTCCATCGCATATTCCTCCCCGGGACTCCCTCCTCAGTATGCTTCATTTGCCGATGTGTTTGATAAAGCTCAGTCTGAACGTCTTCCTCCTCATCGTTCTTGGGATTGTCCGATCGACCTTCTACCTGGCAAGACTCCTCCCAGGGGCCGGGTCTATCCTCTCTCGTTACCTGAAACTCAAGCCACATCTGAGTACATACAGGAGAATCTCCAGCGCGGCTTCATTCGACCTTCCACCTCTCCCGCTGGAGCTGGGTTCTTCTTCGTCAAAAAGAAGGATGGATCATTACGCCCTTGTATAGATTTTCGTGGACTCAACGCCATTACTATCAAGAATCGGTATCCCATTCCGCTGATCACTGAGCTATTTGATCGCATCAAGGGAGCTCGGATATTTACTAAGTTGGATCTTCGTGGTGCCTACAATTTAATTAGAATCCGTTCCGGTGACGAATGGAAGACCGCGTTCAACACCAGAGATGGGCATTACGAATATTTAGTAATGCCCTTCGGGCTGTGTAATGCCCCCGCTGTTTTCCAGGGTTTCATCAATGAGATCTTTCGGGACTTATTATATGTATGTGTCGTTGTCTACCTGGACGACATATTGATCTTCTCACAGGACCTGCCTTCTCATCACCAACATGTGGCAGAGGTCCTCTCCAGACTACGGAAAAACTCATTGTTCTGTAAATTGGAAAAATGTTCATTCGAATTACCCCAGATTCCATTCTTGGGGTATATAGTTTCCGGAGTTGGCCTGAAGATGGATCCAGACAAAGTAAATGCTGTACTACATTGGCCTCAGCCAACTACTCTTCGTGCCATCCAGCGTTTTTTAGGTTTTGCCAATTACTATAGACGCTTCATTCAAGACTTTTCATCCATTGCATCTCCTATTGTGGCCCTAACTCGGAAAGGGGCTAATACTAAGCAATGGTCATCTGAGGCTCTCCAAGCCTTTCAAATTCTCAAAGAGTCCTTCTCGTCTGCTCCCATTCTTCGACAGCCTGATGTGACACTTCCCTTCTTCCTAGAAGTAGATGCCTCTAATGTGGGCTTAGGAGCCATTCTCTCCCAACGCTCGGAGCAACAAAAATTACATCCTTGTGCCTTCTATTCTCGGGGTCTTCTGCCCGCAGAGAAAAACTATACTATCGGGGACAAGGAGTTGCTGGCCATCAAAGCTGCATTGGAGGAATGGAGATACTTGTTGGAAGGAGCTCGCCATCCGGTGACGATCTTCACGGATCATAAGAACTTGTCATATTTGCAATCTGCTCAATGCTTGAACCCTCGTCAAGCAAGATGGTCTCTTTTCTTTTCCCGTTTTGAATTAATTATAACCTTCAAACCAGCCGCTAAGAACAAGAAAGCTGACGCTCTATCTCGAGCTTTGGTGACGTCCTCTGATGTAGAAGAGGTTCCCAACCATGCTATTCTAGACCCCAAATGTATTTCTCTGGCTGCTTCATCCACCAAAATGCTACCATTTGGGAAGACCCTCGTGCCTCCTACTCTGAGGAGGAAAATCCTTTCGTGGTTCCATGCCTCTCGTTTTTCCGGACACGCCGGTGAACACAAGACCTTTGAGATTCTCTCTCGAAGTTACTGGTGGCCTTCAATGAGGAGAGACGTCAAAGAGTTTATTGCTTCCTGTGATTTATGTTCTCAGTTCAAATCCTCCCGCAGAACTCCAGCAGGGTTGCTGCGACCACTACCCATTCCGTCCAAACCTTGGACCCATATTAGTATGGATTTCGTTACTGATTTGCCACCAAGTAAGAATCACAATACTATTTGGGTAGTGGTAGACAGATTTTCGAAGATGGCTCATTTCGTCCCTCAGTCCGGTTTACCTTCCTCGTCTACTCTGGCTGAACATTTCATTAAAGAAATCTTCCGCATCCATGGATGTCCGTCTGAGATTGTGTCAGATAGAGGAGTACAATTCGTTTCCAGATTCTGGCGGGCCCTTTGTAAAACCTTGGGCATACGATTAGCACTCTCATCATCGTACCATCCGCAATCTAACGGACAAACGGAACGAGTCAATCAAGATCTTGAGACTTTTATTAGGATGTTCTCTTCAGCCAACCAAGACAACTGGGTAGAATTGCTCCCTTGGGCTGAATTCGCCCATAACAACATGTACCATGAGTCATCATCCAAAACTCCATTCTTTGTGGTTTACGGTCACCATCCGTCTTTTCCGGAATTTCCTGCCCTCCCACCCACCCAAGTTCCTGCTGTGGAGACTGCTTGTCAGACCTTCAAAAATATCTGGTCTCAGGTCAAAACCTGTTTAAAGAAGACATCTAACAAATATAAGTCTTTCGCAGATAAGAAGAGGCGGGCTATTCCACCACTAAAAATTGGAGATCGGGTTTGGTTATCTACCAAAAATATTCGTTTGAAGGTTCCATCTATGAAATTCGCCCCTCGTTTTATTGGTCCATATAGGATCATTCAAGTTATCAATCCAGTATGTGTTAAACTTCTTCTTCCTAAGAATCTTCGGATTTCCAATGCCTTCCATGTGTCCTTACTCAAACCTCTTATTATCAATCGTTTCTCGACTCCTCCCTCAGCACCGCAGCCAGTTCAAGTTCATCAGGAGGAGGATTTCGAGATTACTGAGGTATTGGATGCAAAAATTTCGCGAGGAGTCCTCCGTTTCCTCGTTCATTGGAAGGGCTTTGGTCCTGAAGAGCGTTCATGGATCAAAGCTGAAGATCTTAATGCTCCTGCCCTTCTGAAGAAGTTTTATTCCAAAAATCCGGACAAGCCCGGTTCCAGGCGTTCTGTGCCCACCTTTAAAAGGGGGGGTACTGTCACTCACCGGACTGTGAGTGCTTCTTCCCGGACTATTAGGAACCGTGGACGTCCTCTATCCTGAGGGACTGCGCATGCGCAGCCCTTTCCAAACCTTCAGTGTATGTTCCTTTAACTTAATTGGCAGATCAGGCAACCTCCCTATATTAAGCACCTGTGGTCAACACCACGTTGCCTGATCTTGGAGTCTCATTCCCCATGAGTCTCTGAAGGTGTTCCTGTGTTTCCTCGTTTATTCAGCCCAGCTGATTCCTGTGGTTTCCAAACCACTTCTACCTCTGTGGTTTCCAAACCACTTCTACTACTGTGGTTCCCATACCACTTCTACCATCTACTGTATCATCGTGACTGTGAGCTGATTCCTATCCGCTGCCTCCGTGCACTACAGTCTTCAAACCACTTCTCCTACTGTGGTTCCCATACCACTTCTACCATCTACTGTATCATCGTGACTGTGAGCTGATTCCTATCCGCTGCCTCCGTGCACTACAGTCTTCTAACCACTTCTACTCTACCATTTATTATTGGGACTGTTAGCTGATGCCTATCCGCTGCCTCCGTGCACTACAGTCTTCAACCTGCAACTCGTCTGTGTTTCATCATCGTGACTGCTAGCTGATTCCTATCCGCTGCCTCCGTGCACTACAGTCTTCAACCTGCAACTCGTCTGTGTTTCATCATCGTGACTGCTAGCTGATTCCTATCCGCTGCCTCCGTGCACTACAGTCTTCAACCTGCAACCCGTCTGTGTTTCATCGTGACTGTTTGGCTGATTCCTATCCGCTGCCTCTGTGCGCTTCAGTCTTCAGTCCTTGTCAACGCTCCCGTGTTTCCTTGAGTCTGCCTCCACTATTGCTACCCGCTATTCTCCGTGATCAACAGTGCCTGTTCAACTCTGCTCTCCCGTGTCCCATCGTTACTGCACCTGCTGGTTGCTATTGGCTACCTCCGTGTTCCCGCAGAGACCCGCTGCTGCTACTCCTCAGCACTACTCATCCATCTACTGCTGATCCGCTCTCCACGCTTTCCTGTGTTCCCTGCTGGTCTACCTACCCGTGCGCTGCACCTACTAGACCACCGCTTCACCCATCCAGGGACTTCGCATCCTGCCGGCCTCCTGCCGTTCAGGTATCTCTGCACTCCTGTCTGACTGCCTCCTGAACCACGGTATGCATACTTCTCATTGACTGTGCTGTGTATTGCATACCTTGCTGGACTGTGTTGGTTCTCCTCTGGAGTGTGCTATCCGCTGAGTCTATTGCCATCATTGACTGTGTTATCTTATGCTGGACTACTTCAAGAGACTTTCTATATTGGCAGTATTGTTCAGTCATCTATACATTTATATTGTGCATATCACTGTGGTTCAAAGTCAAGGTGCCCGTGTATATCTTGTGTTGCAGTCTCTCCCCGTGCACCTCCTCACATATATATTCAGTGGTACAACTTGCTGAAGGCAGACCACTGATCCCTGTTTCCTGTATCACCTGTTCCAGTATCCTCTCACATAGCAGTGGTACAACTTGCTATCGCAGACCACTGACTACCCGGATACCTCCACTTGGATTCCACTCCTTCACTCAGACAGCGGTACAACTTGCTATCTGCAGACCGCTGACTCTCATCACCCCCTCGTTTCTGTTGGACATTCCTCCTCACTATAGCAGTGGTACAACTTGCTACCGCAGACCACTGACTACCTTCACGTGTCCTTTGTCCATACAGTTCCTCGTGTATTACTACCTCCATATTGCCAGTGCTGCTAGTCATAGACTTTCCTGAGCATCTCATCACCTGCTATTTCCTGTTCCGTGATCACCCTGCTACCAGAGTACCATATTACCACCTATACTGCTCTGGTAAGCCTATCACCTGGTGATCCCTGGGTAAAGACTCCTAGTGCCCGTGACAGTAAGATCAGGCCATGACAGACCCAGATACGGAACCTACCGCTAAGGAGATGCTGCAGCATCTGGTCAGCCGTGTGGAGCAACAGGATGCTCGCCAACAGCTGTTACTTCAATGTTACCAATCGTTAACCTCCCAAGGAACATCTGGACAGACTGTTACAGCTAATATTGAAGCTCCTGTGCTTGCCTCCGTTTCCCCAGTGCCATCCCAGGTGTCTACAGCTCCTACGCTTCACCTGCCTACTCCGTCAAAATATGACGGGGACCCCAAAACTTGTAGAGGTTTCCTTAACCAATGTTCAGTCCATTTTGAACTCCAACCTCAAAATTTTTCTACCCATCGTTCCAGAGTGGCCTATCTTATCTCATTGTTTTCTGGACAAGCCCTGGCTTGGGCCTCCCCTCTGTGGGAGAGAAACGATCCAATTCTACAAGATAGTGCCAAATTCATTTCCACGTTCCGAAGTGTGTTCGATGAACCAGGTCGTGTGACTTCCGCTGCTTCCAGCATTCTTCGTTTGCGACAAGGCTCCCATACAGTAGGACAGTATGTCATTCAATTTAGGATCCTAGCCTCTGAACTTCAGTGGAACACTGAAGCATTAGTTGCCGCCTTCTGGCAGGGGCTCTCCGATAAAATTAAAGATGCACTGACTACCCAAGAGCTTCCTTCGTCACTAGAAGATTTGATCTCTCTTTGCCATCGTGTAGATATGAGATTTCGTGAAAGAGAGTCTGAGAAAACAACGGCTGTCAAAGCACCTCTTCGTTCAAACCCTCAATTTCGTCCAGCTCCATCCTCTGTGATTCCCATGGAGATAGGACGTTCCAAATTATCTTCAGAGGAGAGGAGACGAAGAGTAAAGAATAGACTCTGTATCTATTGTGCTGATTCCACGCATATGCTCAGCTCTTGCCCTAAGAGATCGGGAAATGCCAGGCCCTAACTAGTTCTGGAGAGGTGAAGTTAGGGTCCCTGGAGTCCTCTCCATCGTTTATGAAATCTAAAGTCTGCGCTTTTGAGGTTACGATCTCCTTTGCTACCAAATCCTTTGAGTCCCAGGCATTGATTGATTCCGGAGCAGCAGGAAATTTCATTTCTAAATCACTAGTGAATCAATGGTCCCTACCAGTGATCACTTTAAAAACACCCATTACTGTGACGGCTATAGATGGATCACGTCTCATCAACGGTCTCATCACCCAGAGTACGTCTCCAGTAACCCTTCAGATTGGTGCACTACACCATGAAGAAATTTCGTTTTTAATTCTTCCAGTTACGACAAGTCCGATTGTCTTAGGCCTTCCATGGCTTCAGTGTCACTCTCCCCAGATTGACTGGCGCACTCCTCAAGTTATGTCTTGGGGGTCTGAATGTCACCAGCGTTGTCTTTCTCAAGTTATTCCTCTTAAAGTACAGCAATCTTCCATCGCATATTCCTCCCCGGGACTCCCTCCTCAGTATGCTTCATTTGCCGATGTGTTTGATAAAGCTCAGTCTGAACGTCTTCCTCCTCATCGTTCTTGGGATTGTCCGATCGACCTTCTACCTGGCAAGACTCCTCCCAGGGGCCGGGTCTATCCTCTCTCGTTACCTGAAACTCAAGCCACATCTGAGTACATACAGGAGAATCTCCAGCGCGGCTTCATTCGACCTTCCACCTCTCCCGCTGGAGCTGGGTTCTTCTTCGTCAAAAAGAAGGATGGATCATTACGCCCTTGTATAGATTTTCGTGGACTCAACGCCATTACTATCAAGAATCGGTATCCCATTCCGCTGATCACTGAGCTATTTGATCGCATCAAGGGAGCTCGGATATTTACTAAGTTGGATCTTCGTGGTGCCTACAATTTAATTAGAATCCGTTCCGGTGACGAATGGAAGACCGCGTTCAACACCAGAGATGGGCATTACGAATATTTAGTAATGCCCTTCGGGCTGTGTAATGCCCCCGCTGTTTTCCAGGGTTTCATCAATGAGATCTTTCGGGACTTATTATATGTATGTGTCGTTGTCTACCTGGACGACATATTGATCTTCTCACAGGACCTGCCTTCTCATCACCAACATGTGGCAGAGGTCCTCTCCAGACTACGGAAAAACTCATTGTTCTGTAAATTGGAAAAATGTTCATTCGAATTACCCCAGATTCCATTCTTGGGGTATATAGTTTCCGGAGTTGGCCTGAAGATGGATCCAGACAAAGTAAATGCTGTACTACATTGGCCTCAGCCAACTACTCTTCGTGCCATCCAGCGTTTTTTAGGTTTTGCCAATTACTATAGACGCTTCATTCAAGACTTTTCATCCATTGCATCTCCTATTGTGGCCCTAACTCGGAAAGGGGCTAATACTAAGCAATGGTCATCTGAGGCTCTCCAAGCCTTTCAAATTCTCAAAGAGTCCTTCTCGTCTGCTCCCATTCTTCGACAGCCTGATGTGACACTTCCCTTCTTCCTAGAAGTAGATGCCTCTAATGTGGGCTTAGGAGCCATTCTCTCCCAACGCTCGGAGCAACAAAAATTACATCCTTGTGCCTTCTATTCTCGGGGTCTTCTGCCCGCAGAGAAAAACTATACTATCGGGGACAAGGAGTTGCTGGCCATCAAAGCTGCATTGGAGGAATGGAGATACTTGTTGGAAGGAGCTCGCCATCCGGTGACGATCTTCACGGATCATAAGAACTTGTCATATTTGCAATCTGCTCAATGCTTGAACCCTCGTCAAGCAAGATGGTCTCTTTTCTTTTCCCGTTTTGAATTAATTATAACCTTCAAACCAGCCGCTAAGAACAAGAAAGCTGACGCTCTATCTCGAGCTTTGGTGACGTCCTCTGATGTAGAAGAGGTTCCCAACCATGCTATTCTAGACCCCAAATGTATTTCTCTGGCTGCTTCATCCACCAAAATGCTACCATTTGGGAAGACCCTCGTGCCTCCTACTCTGAGGAGGAAAATCCTTTCGTGGTTCCATGCCTCTCGTTTTTCCGGACACGCCGGTGAACACAAGACCTTTGAGATTCTCTCTCGAAGTTACTGGTGGCCTTCAATGAGGAGAGACGTCAAAGAGTTTATTGCTTCCTGTGATTTATGTTCTCAGTTCAAATCCTCCCGCAGAACTCCAGCAGGGTTGCTGCGACCACTACCCATTCCGTCCAAACCTTGGACCCATATTAGTATGGATTTCGTTACTGATTTGCCACCAAGTAAGAATCACAATACTATTTGGGTAGTGGTAGACAGATTTTCGAAGATGGCTCATTTCGTCCCTCAGTCCGGTTTACCTTCCTCGTCTACTCTGGCTGAACATTTCATTAAAGAAATCTTCCGCATCCATGGATGTCCGTCTGAGATTGTGTCAGATAGAGGAGTACAATTCGTTTCCAGATTCTGGCGGGCCCTTTGTAAAACCTTGGGCATACGATTAGCACTCTCATCATCGTACCATCCGCAATCTAACGGACAAACGGAACGAGTCAATCAAGATCTTGAGACTTTTATTAGGATGTTCTCTTCAGCCAACCAAGACAACTGGGTAGAATTGCTCCCTTGGGCTGAATTCGCCCATAACAACATGTACCATGAGTCATCATCCAAAACTCCATTCTTTGTGGTTTACGGTCACCATCCGTCTTTTCCGGAATTTCCTGCCCTCCCACCCACCCAAGTTCCTGCTGTGGAGACTGCTTGTCAGACCTTCAAAAATATCTGGTCTCAGGTCAAAACCTGTTTAAAGAAGACATCTAACAAATATAAGTCTTTCGCAGATAAGAAGAGGCGGGCTATTCCACCACTAAAAATTGGAGATCGGGTTTGGTTATCTACCAAAAATATTCGTTTGAAGGTTCCATCTATGAAATTCGCCCCTCGTTTTATTGGTCCATATAGGATCATTCAAGTTATCAATCCAGTATGTGTTAAACTTCTTCTTCCTAAGAATCTTCGGATTTCCAATGCCTTCCATGTGTCCTTACTCAAACCTCTTATTATCAATCGTTTCTCGACTCCTCCCTCAGCACCGCAGCCAGTTCAAGTTCATCAGGAGGAGGATTTCGAGATTACTGAGGTATTGGATGCAAAAATTTCGCGAGGAGTCCTCCGTTTCCTCGTTCATTGGAAGGGCTTTGGTCCTGAAGAGTGTTCATGGATCAAAGCTGAAGATCTTAATGCTCCTGCCCTTCTGAAGAAGTTTTATTCCAAAAATCCGGACAAGCCCGGTTCCAGGCGTTCTGTGCCCACCTTTAAAAGGGGGGGTACTGTCACTCACCGGACTGTGAGTGCTTCTTCCCGGACTATTAGGAACCGTGGACGTCCTCTATCCTGAGGGACTGCGCATGCGCAGCCCTTTCCAAACCTTCAGTGTATGTTCCTTTAACTTAATTGGCAGATCAGGCAACCTCCCTATATTAAGCACCTGTGGTCAACACCACGTTGCCTGATCTTGGAGTCTCATTCCCCATGAGTCTCTGAAGGTGTTCCTGTGTTTCCTCGTTTATTCAGCCCAGCTGATTCCTGTGGTTTCCAAACCACTTCTACCTCTGTGGTTTCCAAACCACTTCTACTACTGTGGTTCCCATACCACTTCTACCATCTACTGTATCATCGTGACTGTGAGCTGATTCCTATCCGCTGCCTCCGTGCACTACAGTCTTCAAACCACTTCTCCTACTGTGGTTCCCATACCACTTCTACCATCTACTGTATCATCGTGACTGTGAGCTGATTCCTATCCGCTGCCTCCGTGCACTACAGTCTTCTAACCACTTCTACTCTACCATTTATTATTGGGACTGTTAGCTGATGCCTATCCGCTGCCTCCGTGCACTACAGTCTTCAACCTGCAACTCGTCTGTGTTTCATCATCGTGACTGCTAGCTGATTCCTATCCGCTGCCTCCGTGCACTACAGTCTTCAACCTGCAACTCGTCTGTGTTTCATCATCGTGACTGCTAGCTGATTCCTATCCGCTGCCTCCGTGCACTACAGTCTTCAACCTGCAACCCGTCTGTGTTTCATCGTGACTGTTTGGCTGATTCCTATCCGCTGCCTCTGTGCGCTTCAGTCTTCAGTCCTTGTCAACGCTCCCGTGTTTCCTTGAGTCTGCCTCCACTATTGCTACCCGCTATTCTCCGTGATCAACAGTGCCTGTTCAACTCTGCTCTCCCGTGTCCCATCGTTACTGCACCTGCTGGTTGCTATTGGCTACCTCCGTGTTCCCGCAGAGACCCGCTGCTGCTACTCCTCAGCACTACTCATCCATCTACTGCTGATCCGCTCTCCACGCTTTCCTGTGTTCCCTGCTGGTCTACCTACCCGTGCGCTGCACCTACTAGACCACCGCTTCACCCATCCAGGGACTTCGCATCCTGCCGGCCTCCTGCCGTTCAGGTATCTCTGCACTCCTGTCTGACTGCCTCCTGAACCACGGTATGCATACTTCTCATTGACTGTGCTGTGTATTGCATACCTTGCTGGACTGTGTTGGTTCTCCTCTGGAGTGTGCTATCCGCTGAGTCTATTGCCATCATTGACTGTGTTATCTTATGCTGGACTACTTCAAGAGACTTTCTATATTGGCAGTATTGTTCAGTCATCTATCATTTATATTGTGCATATCACTGTGGTTCAAAGTCAAGGTGCCCGTGTATATCTTGTGTTGCAGTCTCTCCCCGTGCACCTCCTCACATATATATTCAGTGGTACAACTTGCTGAAGGCAGACCACTGATCCCTGTTTCCTGTATCACCTGTTCCAGTATCCTCTCACATAGCAGTGGTACAACTTGCTATCGCAGACCACTGACTACCCGGATACCTCCACTTGGATTCCACTCCTTCACTCAGACAGCGGTACAACTTGCTATCTGCAGACCGCTGACTCTCATCACCCCCTCGTTTCTGTTGGACATTCCTCCTCACTATAGCAGTGGTACAACTTGCTACCGCAGACCACTGACTACCTTCACGTGTCCTTTGTCCATACAGTTCCTCGTGTATTACTACCTCCATATTGCCAGTGCTGCTAGTCATAGACTTTCCTGAGCATCTCATCACCTGCTATTTCCTGTTCCGTGATCACCCTGCTACCAGAGTACCATATTACCACCTATACTGCTCTGGTAAGCCTATCACCTGGTGATCCCTGGGTAAAGACTCCTAGTGCCCGTGACAGTAAGATCAGGCCATGACAGACCCAGATACGGAACCTACCGCTAAGGAGATGCTGCAGCATCTGGTCAGCCGTGTGGAGCAACAGGATGCTCGCCAACAGCTGTTACTTCAATGTTACCAATCGTTAACCTCCCAAGGAACATCTGGACAGACTGTTACAGCTAATATTGAAGCTCCTGTGCTTGCCTCCGTTTCCCCAGTGCCATCCCAGGTGTCTACAGCTCCTACGCTTTCACCTGCCTACTCCGTCAAAATATGACGGGGACCCCAAAACTTGTAGAGGTTTCCTTAACCAATGTTCAGTCCATTTTGAACTCCAACCTCAAAATTTTTCTACCCATCGTTCCAGAGTGGCCTATCTTATCTCATTGTTTTCTGGACAAGCCCTGGCTTGGGCCTCCCCTCTGTGGGAGAGAAACGATCCAATTCTACAAGATAGTGCCAAATTCATTTCCACGTTCCGAAGTGTGTTCGATGAACCAGGTCGTGTGACTTCCGCTGCTTCCAGCATTCTTCGTTTGCGACAAGGCTCCCATACAGTAGGACAGTATGTCATTCAATTTAGGATCCTAGCCTCTGAACTTCAGTGGAACACTGAAGCATTAGTTGCCGCCTTCTGGCAGGGGCTCTCCGATAAAATTAAAGATGCACTGACTACCCAAGAGCTTCCTTCGTCACTAGAAGATTTGATCTCTCTTTGCCATCGTGTAGATATGAGATTTCGTGAAAGAGAGTCTGAGAAAACAACGGCTGTCAAAGCACCTCTTCGTTCAAACCCTCAATTTCGTCCAGCTCCATCCTCTGTGATTCCCATGGAGATAGGACGTTCCAAATTATCTTCAGAGGAGAGGAGACGAAGAGTAAAGAATAGACTCTGTATCTATTGTGCTGATTCCACGCATATGCTCAGCTCTTGCCCTAAGAGATCGGGAAATGCCAGGCCCTAACTAGTTCTGGAGAGGTGAAGTTAGGGTCCCTGGAGTCCTCTCCATCGTTTATGAAATCTAAAGTCTGCGCTTTTGAGGTTACGATCTCCTTTGCTACCAAATCCTTTGAGTCCCAGGCATTGATTGATTCCGGAGCAGCAGGAAATTTCATTTCTAAATCACTAGTGAATCAATGGTCCCTACCAGTGATCACTTTAAAAACACCCATTACTGTGACGGCTATAGATGGATCACGTCTCATCAACGGTCTCATCACCCAGAGTACGTCTCCAGTAACCCTTCAGATTGGTGCACTACACCATGAAGAAATTTCGTTTTTAATTCTTCCAGTTACGACAAGTCCGATTGTCTTAGGCCTTCCATGGCTTCAGTGTCACTCTCCCCAGATTGACTGGCGCACTCCTCAAGTTATGTCTTGGGGGTCTGAATGTCACCAGCGTTGTCTTTCTCAAGTTATTCCTCTTAAAGTACAGCAATCTTCCATCGCATATTCCTCCCCGGGACTCCCTCCTCAGTATGCTTCATTTGCCGATGTGTTTGATAAAGCTCAGTCTGAACGTCTTCCTCCTCATCGTTCTTGGGATTGTCCGATCGACCTTCTACCTGGCAAGACTCCTCCCAGGGGCCGGGTCTATCCTCTCTCGTTACCTGAAACTCAAGCCACATCTGAGTACATACAGGAGAATCTCCAGCGCGGCTTCATTCGACCTTCCACCTCTCCCGCTGGAGCTGGGTTCTTCTTCGTCAAAAAGAAGGATGGATCATTACGCCCTTGTATAGATTTTCGTGGACTCAACGCCATTACTATCAAGAATCGGTATCCCATTCCGCTGATCACTGAGCTATTTGATCGCATCAAGGGAGCTCGGATATTTACTAAGTTGGATCTTCGTGGTGCCTACAATTTAATTAGAATCCGTTCCGGTGACGAATGGAAGACCGCGTTCAACACCAGAGATGGGCATTACGAATATTTAGTAATGCCCTTCGGGCTGTGTAATGCCCCCGCTGTTTTCCAGGGTTTCATCAATGAGATCTTTCGGGACTTATTATATGTATGTGTCGTTGTCTACCTGGACGACATATTGATCTTCTCACAGGACCTGCCTTCTCATCACCAACATGTGGCAGAGGTCCTCTCCAGACTACGGAAAAACTCATTGTTCTGTAAATTGGAAAAATGTTCATTCGAATTACCCCAGATTCCATTCTTGGGGTATATAGTTTCCGGAGTTGGCCTGAAGATGGATCCAGACAAAGTAAATGCTGTACTACATTGGCCTCAGCCAACTACTCTTCGTGCCATCCAGCGTTTTTTAGGTTTTGCCAATTACTATAGACGCTTCATTCAAGACTTTTCATCCATTGCATCTCCTATTGTGGCCCTAACTCGGAAAGGGGCTAATACTAAGCAATGGTCATCTGAGGCTCTCCAAGCCTTTCAAATTCTCAAAGAGTCCTTCTCGTCTGCTCCCATTCTTCGACAGCCTGATGTGACACTTCCCTTCTTCCTAGAAGTAGATGCCTCTAATGTGGGCTTAGGAGCCATTCTCTCCCAACGCTCGGAGCAACAAAAATTACATCCTTGTGCCTTCTATTCTCGGGGTCTTCTGCCCGCAGAGAAAAACTATACTATCGGGGACAAGGAGTTGCTGGCCATCAAAGCTGCATTGGAGGAATGGAGATACTTGTTGGAAGGAGCTCGCCATCCGGTGACGATCTTCACGGATCATAAGAACTTGTCATATTTGCAATCTGCTCAATGCTTGAACCCTCGTCAAGCAAGATGGTCTCTTTTCTTTTCCCGTTTTGAATTAATTATAACCTTCAAACCAGCCGCTAAGAACAAGAAAGCTGACGCTCTATCTCGAGCTTTGGTGACGTCCTCTGATGTAGAAGAGGTTCCCAACCATGCTATTCTAGACCCCAAATGTATTTCTCTGGCTGCTTCATCCACCAAAATGCTACCATTTGGGAAGACCCTCGTGCCTCCTACTCTGAGGAGGAAAATCCTTTCGTGGTTCCATGCCTCTCGTTTTTCCGGACACGCCGGTGAACACAAGACCTTTGAGATTCTCTCTCGAAGTTACTGGTGGCCTTCAATGAGGAGAGACGTCAAAGAGTTTATTGCTTCCTGTGATTTATGTTCTCAGTTCAAATCCTCCCGCAGAACTCCAGCAGGGTTGCTGCGACCACTACCCATTCCGTCCAAACCTTGGACCCATATTAGTATGGATTTCGTTACTGATTTGCCACCAAGTAAGAATCACAATACTATTTGGGTAGTGGTAGACAGATTTTCGAAGATGGCTCATTTCGTCCCTCAGTCCGGTTTACCTTCCTCGTCTACTCTGGCTGAACATTTCATTAAAGAAATCTTCCGCATCCATGGATGTCCGTCTGAGATTGTGTCAGATAGAGGAGTACAATTCGTTTCCAGATTCTGGCGGGCCCTTTGTAAAACCTTGGGCATACGATTAGCACTCTCATCATCGTACCATCCGCAATCTAACGGACAAACGGAACGAGTCAATCAAGATCTTGAGACTTTTATTAGGATGTTCTCTTCAGCCAACCAAGACAACTGGGTAGAATTGCTCCCTTGGGCTGAATTCGCCCATAACAACATGTACCATGAGTCATCATCCAAAACTCCATTCTTTGTGGTTTACGGTCACCATCCGTCTTTTCCGGGAATTTCCTGCCCCTCCCACCCACCCAAGTTCCTGCTGTGGAGACTGCTTGTCAGACCTTCAAAAATATCTGGTCTCAGGTCAAAACCTGTTTAAAGAAGACATCTAACAAATATAAGTCTTTCGCAGATAAGAAGAGGCGCGGGCTATTCACCACTAAAAATTGGAGATCGGTTTGGTTATCTACCAAAATATTCGTTTGAAGGTTCCATCTATGAAATTCGCCCCTCGTTTTATTGGTCCATATAGGATCATTCAAGTTATCAATCCAGTATGTGTTAAACTTCTTCTTCCTAAGAATCTTCGGATTTTCCAATGCCTTCCATGTTGTCCCCTTACTCAAACCTCTTATTATCAATCGTTTCTCGACTCCTCCCTCAGCACCGCAGCCAGTTCAAGTTCATCAGGAGGAGGATTTCGAGATTACTGAGGTATTGGATGCAAAAATTCGCGAGGAGTCCTCCGTTCCTCGTTCATTGGAAGGGCTTTGGTCCTGAAGAGCGTTCATGGATCAAAGCTGAGATCTTAATGCTCCTGCCCTTCTGAAGAAGTTTTATTCCAAAAATCCGGACAAGCCCGGTTCCAGGCGTTCTGTGCCCACCTTTAAAAGGGGGGGTACTGTCACTCACCGGACTGTGAGTGCTTCTTCCCGGACTATTAGGAACCGTGGACGTCCTCTATCCTGAGGGACTGCGCATGCGCAGCCCTTTCCAAACCTTCAGTGTATGTTCCTTTAACTTAATTGGCAGATCAGGCAACCTCCCTATATTAAGCACCTGTGGTCAACACCACGTTGCCTGATCTTGGAGTCTCATTCCCCATGAGTCTCTGAAGGTGTTCCTGTGTTTCCTCGTTTATTCAGCCCAGCTGATTCCTGTGGTTTCCAAACCACTTCTACCTCTGTGGTTTCCAAACCACTTCTACTACTGTGGTTCCCATACCACTTCTACCATCTACTGTATCATCGTGACTGTGAGCTGATTCCTATCCGCTGCCTCCGTGCACTACAGTCTTCAAACCACTTCTCCTACTGTGGTTCCCATACCACTTCTACCATCTACTGTATACATCGTGACTGTGAGCTGATTCCTATCCGCTGCCTCCGTGCACTACAGTCTTCTAACCACTTCTACTCTACCATTTATTATTGGACTGTTAGCTGATGCCTATCCGCTGCCTCGTGCACTACAGTCTTCAACCTGCAACTCGTCTGTGTTTCATCATCGTGACTGCTAGCTGATTCCTATCCGCTGCCTCCGTGCACTACAGTCTTCAACCTGCAACTCGTCTGTGTTTCATCATCGTGACTGCTAGCTGATTCCTATCCGCTGCCTCCGTGCACTACAGTCTTCAACCTGCAACCCGTCTGTGTTTCATCGTGACTGTTTGCTGATTCCTATCCGCTGCCTCTGTGCGCTTCAGTCTTCAGTCCTTGTCAACGCTCCCGTGTTTCCTTGAGTCTGCCTCCACTATTGCTAACCCGCTATTCTCCGTGATCAACAGTGCCTGTTCAACTCTGCTCTCCCGTGTCCCATCGTTACTGCTCCTGCTGGTTGCTATTGGCTACCTCCGTGTTCCCGCAGAGACCCGCTGCTGCTACTCCTCAGCACTACTCATTCCATCTACTGCTGATCCGCTCTCCACGCTTTCCTGTGTTCCCTGCTGGTCTACCTACCCGTGCGCTGCACCTACTAGACCACCGCTTCACCCATCCAGGGACTTCGCATCCTGCCGGCCTCCTGCCGTTCAGGTATCTCTGCACTCCTGTCTGACTGCCTCCTGAACCCACGGTATGCATACTTCTCATTGACTGTGCTGTGTATTGCATACCTTGCTGGACTGTGTTGGTTCTCCTCTGGAGTGTGCTATCCGCTGAGTCTATTGCCATCATTGACTGTGTTATCTTATGCTGGACTACTTCAAGAGACTTTCTATATTGGCAGTATTGTTCAGTCATCTATACATTTATATTGTGCATATCACTGTGGTTCAAAGTCAAGGTGCCGTGTATATCTTGTGTTGCAGTCTCTCCCCGTGCACCTCCTCACATATATATTCAGTGGTACAACTTGCTGAAGGCAGACCACTGATCCCTGTTTCCTGTATCACCTGTTCCAGTATCCTCTCACATAGCAGTGTACAACTTGCTATCGCAGACCACTGACTACCCGGATACCTCCACTTGGATTCCACTCCTTCACTCAGACAGCGGTACAACTTGCTATCTGCAGACCGCTGACTCTCATCACCCCCTCGTTTCTGTTGGACATTCCTCCTCACTATAGCAGTGGTACAACTTGCTACCGCAGACCACTGACTACCTTCACGTGTCCTTTGTCCATACAGTTCCTCGTGTATTACTACCTCCATATTGCCAGTGCTGCTAGTCATAGACTTTCCTGAGCATCTCATCACCTGCTATTTCCTGTTCCGTGATCACCCTGCTACCAGAGTACCATATTACCACCTATACTGCTCTGGTAAG
>NW_027447997.1:15000-18513 GCF_038048845.1 Mixophyes fleayi | reverse complement strand
TCTGTCATGTCACACACCTGGGGGGTATTACCTCTGTCATGTCACACACCTGGGGGGGGGGGGTATTACCTCTGTCATGTCACACACCTGGGGGGGGTATTACCTCTGTCATGTCACACACCTGGGGGGTATTACCTCTGTCATGTCACACACCTGGGGGGGGGGTATTACCTCTGTCATGTCACACACCTGGGGGGGTATTACCTCTGTCATGTCACACACCTGGGGGGTATTACCTCTGTCATGTCACACACCTGGGGGGTATTACCTCTGTCATGTCACACACCTGGGGGGGGGGTATTACCTCTGTCATGTCACACACCTGGGGGGGGGGGTATTACCTCTGTCATGTCGCACACCTGGGGGGTATTACCTCTGTCATGTCACACACCTGGGGGGTATTACCTCTGTCATGTCACACACCTGGGGGGTATTACCTCTGTCATGTCACACACCTGCGGGGGGGGGGGGGTATTACCTCTGTCACGTCACACACCTGGGAGGGGGTATTACCTCTGTCACGTCACACACCTGCGGGGGGGGGGGGGGTATTACCTCTGTCACGTCACACACCTGGGGGGGGGGGGGTATTACCTCTGTCATGTCACACACCTGGGGGGGGGTATTACCTCTGTTATGTCACACACCTGGGGGGGGGTATTACCTCTGTCATGTCACACACCTGGGGGGATATTACCTCTGTCATGTCACACACCTGGGGGGGGTATTACCTCTGTCATGTCACACACCTGGGGGTATTACCGGTGTCATGTCACACACCTGGGGGGGAGGGGTATTACCTCTGTCACGTCACACACCTGCGGGGGGGGGGTATTACCTCTGTCACGTCACACACCTGCGGGGTATTACCTCTGTCATGTCACACACCTGCGGGGGTATTACCTCTGTCATGTCACACACCTGGGGGGGTATTACCTCTGTCATGTCACACACCTGGGGGGGGTATTACCTCTGTCATGTCACACACCTGGGGGGGTATTACCTCTGTCATGTCACACACCTGGGGGGGTATTACCTCTGTCATGTTGCACACCTGGGGGGGGGGGTATTACCTCTGTCATGTCAAACACCGGGGGGGGGGATATTACCTCTGTCATGTCACACACCTGGGGGGGGTATTACCTCTGTCATGCCACACACCTGGGGGGTATTACCTCTGTCATGTCACACACCTGGGGGGGGGGGTATTACCTCTGTCATGTCACACACCTGGGGGGTATTACCTCTGTCATGTCACACACCTGGGGGGGGGGTATTACCTCTGTCATGTCACACACCTGGGGGGGGGGGGTATTACCTCTGTCATGTCACACACCTGGGGGGGGTATTACCTCTGTCATGCCACACACCTGGGGGGGGGGTATTACCTCTGTCATGTCACACACCTGGGGGGGGGTATTACCTCTGTCATGTCACACACCTGGGGGGGGGGGGTATTACCTCTGTCATGTCACACACCTGGGGGGGGGGGGTATTACCTCTGTCATGTCACACACCTGGGGGGGGGTATTACCTCTGTCATGTCACACACCTGGGGGGGGGGGGGTATTACCTCTGTCATGTCACACACCTGGGGGGGGTATTACCTCTGTCATGTCACACACCTGGGGGGGGTATTACCTCTGTCATGTCACACACCTGGGGGGTATTACCTCTGTCATGTCACACACCTGGGGGGTATTACCTCTGTCATGTCACACACCTGGGGGGGTATTACCTCTGTCATGTCACACACCTGGGGGGGTATTACCTCTGTCATGTCACACACCTGGGGGGGTATTACCTCTGTCATGTCACACACCTGGGGGGGGGGGTATTACCTCTGTCATGTCACACACCTGGGGGGGGTATTACCTCTGTCATGTCACACACCTGGGGGGGTATTACCTCTGTCATGTCGCACACCTGGGGGGTATTACCTCTGTCATGTCGCACACCTGGGGGGTATTACCTCTGTCATGTCACACACCTGGGGGGTATTACCTCTGTCATGTCACACACCTGGGGGGTATTACCTCTGTCATGTCACACACCTGGGGGGTATTACCTCTGTCATGTCACACACCTGGGGGGTATTACCTCTGTCATGTCACACACCTGGGGGGTATTACCTCTGTCATGTCACACACCTGCGGGGGGGGGGGTATTACCTCTGTCACGTCACACACCTGGGAGGGGGTATTACCTCTGTCACGTCACACACCTGCGGGGGGGGGGGTATTACCTCTGTCACGTCACACACCTGGGGGGTGTATTACCTCTGTCATGTCACACACCTGGGGGGGGTATTACCTCTGTCATGTCACACACCTGGGGGTATTACCGGTGTCATGTCACACACCTGGGGGGGGGGGGGTATTACCTCTGTCTTGTCACACACCTGGGGGGGGGGTATTACCTCTGTCATGTCACACACCTGGGGGGGGGTATTACCTTTGTCATGTCACACACCTGGGGGGGGGGTATTACCTCTGTCATGTCACACACCTGGGGGGGGGGAATTACCTCTGTCATGTCGCACACCTGGGGGGGGGGTATTACCTCTGTCATGTCACACACCTGGGGGGGGGTATTACCTCTGTCATGTCACACCTGGGGGGGGGGTATTACCTCTGTCATGTCACACACCTGGGGGGGTATTACCTCTGTCATGTCACACACCTGGGGGGGTATTACCTCTGTCATGTCACACACCTGGGGGGGAATTACCTCTGTCATGTCACACACCTGGGGGGTATTACCTCTGTCATGTCACACACCTGGGGGGGGGGAATTACCTCTGTCATGTCACACACCTGGGGGGGGTATTACCTCTGTCATGTCACACACCTGGGGGGGGGAATTACCTCTGTCATGTCGCACACCTGGGGGGGGGGTATTACCTCTGTCATGTCGCACACCTGGGGGGGGGGGGTATTACCTCTGTCATGTCACACCTGGGGGGGGGGGGTATTACCTCTGTCATGTCACACCTGGGGGGGGTGGGGTATTACCTCTGTCATGTCACACACCTGGGGGGGTATTACCTCTGTCATGTCACACACCTGGGGGGGTATTACCTCTGTCATGTCACACACCTGGGGGGGTATTACCTCTGTCATGTCACACACCTGGGGGGGAATTACCTCTGTCATGTCACACACCTGGGGGGTATTACCTCTGTCATGTCACACACCTGGGGGGTATTACCTCTGTCATGTCACACACCTGGGGGGGAGGGGAATTACCTCTGTCATGTCACACACCTGGGGGGGGGGGAATTACCTCTGTCATGTCGCACACCTGGGGGGGGGGTATTACCTCTGTCATGTCGCACACCTGGGGGGGGGGTATTACCTCTGTCATGTCGCACACCTGGGGGGGGGGAATTACCTCTGTCATGTCGCACACCTGGGGGGGGGGGTATTACCTCTGTCATGTCACACACCTGGGGGGGGGGGTATTACCTCTGTCATGTCACACACCTGGGGGGGGGGGTATTACCTCTGTCAT
>NW_027447997.1:0-7500 GCF_038048845.1 Mixophyes fleayi | reverse complement strand
TACTTATAGGTAGATCAGTAATCATTATTATATATTCCCAGATACTACATGTCCATCACTGTGTCCCCAGTCACCTATTGCTTATATGTAGAAGAGGTCAGTAATTACTATTATATATTATTAGTTATTAAATGTCACTTACTGTGTCCCCAGTCACCTATTGCTTATATGTAGAAGAGGTCAGTAATTACTATTATATATATTACTAGTTATTAAATGTCGCTTACTGTGTCCCAGTTACCCATTACTTACAGGTAGAAGAGGTCAGTAATCATTATTATGTATTCCCAGTTATTACATATCACTTACTGTGTCCCAGTCACTCATTACTTACAGGTAGAAGAGGTCAGTAATCATTATTATATATCCCCAGTTATTACATGTCACTTACTGTGTCCCCAGTCACTCATTACCTATATCTAGAAGAGGTCAGTAATCATTATTATATATTCCCAGTTATTACATGTCACTTACTGTGTCCCAGTCACTCATTACTTACAGGTAGAAGAGGTCAGTAATCATTATTATATATTCCCAGTTATTACATGTCACTTACTGTGTCCCAGTCACTCATTACTTACAGGTAGAAGAGGTCAGTAATTATTATTATATATTCCCAGTTATTACATGTCACTTACTGTGTCCCAGTCACTCATTAATTACAGGTAGATCAGTAATCATTATTATATATTCCCAGATACTACATGCCCATCACTGTGTCCCCAGTCACCTATTGCTTATATGTAGAAGAGGTCAGTAATTACTATTATATTACTAGTTATTAAATGTCACTTACTGTGTCCCAGTCACTCATTACCTATATCTAGAAGAGGTCAGTAATCATTATTATATATTCCCAGTTATTACATGTCACTTACTGTGTCCTCAGTCACTCATTACCTATATCTAGAAGAGGTCAGTAATCATTATTATGTATTCCCAGTTATTACATGTCACTTACTGTGTCCCCAGTCACTCATTACTTATATCTAGAAGAGGTCAGTAATCATTATTATATATACCCAGTTATTACATGTCACTTACTGTGTCCCCAGTCACTCATTACTTACAGGTAGAAGAGGTCAGTAATCATTATTATATATTCCCAGTTATTACATGTCACTTACTGTGTCCCAGTCACTCATTACTTACAGGTAGAAGAGGTCAGTAATCATTATTATATATTCCCAGTTATTACATGTCACTTACTGTGTCCCAGTCACTCATTACTTACAGATAGAAGAGGTCAGTAATTATTATTATTATATATTCCCAGTTATTACATATCACTTACTGTGTCCCCAGTCACTCATTACTTACAGGTAGAAGAGGTCAGTAATCATTATTATATATTCCCAGTTATTACATATCATTTACTGTGTCCCCAGTCACTCATTACTTACAGGTAGAAGAGTTCAGTAATTACTATGATGTATTCCCAGTTATTACATGTCATTTACTGTGTCCCAGTCACTCATTACTTATATCTAGAAGAGGTCAGTAATTATTATTATTATATATTCCCAGTTATTACATGTCACTTACTGTGTCCCAGTCACTCATTACTTATATCTAGAAGAGGTCAGTAATTATTATTATTATATATTCCCAGTTATTACATGTCACTTACTGTGTCCCCAGTCACTCATTACTTACAGGTAGAAGAGGTCAGTAATCATTATTATATATTCCCAGTTATTACATGTCACTTACTGTGTCCTCAGTCACTCATTACCTATATCTAGAAGAGGTCAGTAATCATTATTATGTATTCCCAGTTATTACATGTCACTTACTGTGTCCCCAGTCACTCATTACTTATATCTAGAAGAGGTCAGTAATCATTATTATATATACCCAGTTATTACATGTCACTTACTGTGTCCCCAGTCACTCATTACTTACAGGTAGAAGAGGTCAGTAATCATTATTATATATTCCCAGTTATTACATGTCACTTACTGTGTCCCAGTCACTCATTACTTACAGGTAGAAGAGGTCAGTAATCATTATTATATATTCCCAGTTATTACATGTCACTTACTGTGTCCCAGTCACTCATTACTTACAGATAGAAGAGGTCAGTAATTATTATTATTATATATTCCCAGTTATTACATATCACTTACTGTGTCCCCAGTCACTCATTACTTACAGGTAGAAGAGGTCAGTAATCATTATTATATATTCCCAGTTATTACATATCATTTACTGTGTCCCCAGTCACTCATTACTTACAGGTAGAAGAGTTCAGTAATTACTATGATGTATTCCCAGTTATTACATGTCATTTACTGTGTCCCAGTCACTCATTACTTATATCTAGAAGAGGTCAGTAATTATTATTATTATATATTCCCAGTTATTACATGTCACTTACTGTGTCCCAGTCACTCATTACCTATATCTAGAAGAGGTCAGTCATCATTATTATATATCCCCAGTTATTACATGTCACTTACTGTGTCCCCAGTCACTCATTACTTACAGGTAGAAGAGGTCAGTAATCATTATTATATATTCCCAGTTATTACATGTCACTTACTGTGTCCCCAGTCACTCATTACCTATATCTAGAAGAGGTCAGTCATCATTATTATATATCCCCAGTTATTACATGTCACTTACTGTGTCCCTAGTCACTCATTACTTACAGGTAGAAGAGGTCAGTAATCATTATTATATATTCCCAGTTATTACATGTCACTTACTGTGTCCCCAGTCACTCATTACTTACAGGTAGAAGAGGTCAGTAATCATTATTATATATTCCCAGTTATTACATGTCACTTACTGTGTCCCAGTCACTCATTACTTACAGGTAGAAGAGGTCAGTAATCATTATTATATATTCCCAGTTATTACATATCACTTACTGTGTCCTCAGTCACTCATTACTTACAGGTAGAAGAGTTCAGTAATTACTATGATGTATTCCCAGTTATTACATATCACTTACTGTGTCCCAGTCACTCATTACTTACAGGTAGAAGAGGTCAGTAATCATTATTATATATTCCCAGTTATTACATGTCACTTACTGTGTCCCAGTCACTCATTACTTATATCTAAAGAGGTCAGTAATTATTATTATTATATATTCCCAGTAATTACATGTCACTTACTGTGTCCCAGTCACTCATTACTTATATCTAGAAGAGGTCAGTAATCATTATTATATATTCCCAGTTATTACATGTCACTTACTGTGTCCCCAGTCACTCATTACTTACAGGTAGAAGAGTTCAGTAATTACTATGATGTATTCCCAGTTATTACATATCACTTACTGTGTCCCAGTCACTCATTACTTACAGGTAGAAGAGGTCAGTAATCATTATTATATATTCCCAGTTATTACATGTCACTTACTGTGTCCCAGTCACTCATTACTTATATCTAAAGAGGTCAGTAATTATTATTATTATATATTCCCAGTTATTACATGTCACTTACTGTGTCCCAGTCACTCATTACTTATATCTAGAAGAGGTCAGTAATCATTATTATATATTCCCAGTTATTACATGTCACTTACTGTGTCCCCAGTCACTCATTACCTATATCTAGAAGAGGTCAGTAATCATTATTATATATTCCCAGTTATTACATGTCACTTACTGTGTCCCCAGTCACTCATTACTTACAGGTAGAAGAGGTCAGTAATCATTATTATATATTCCCAGTTATTACATGTCACTTACTGTGTCCCCAGTCACTCATTACTTACAGGTAGAAGAGGTCAGTAATCATTATTATATATTCCCAGTTATTACATGTCACTTACTGTGTCCCCAGTCACTCATTACTTACAGGTAGAAGAGGTCAGTAATCATTATTATATATTCCCAGTTATTACATGTCACTTACTGTGTCCCCAGTCACTCATTACTTACAGGTAGAAGAGGTCAGTAATCATTATTATATATTCCCAGTTATTACATGTCACTTACTGTGTCCCCAGTCACTCATTACCTATATCTAGAAGAGGTCAGTAATCATTATTATATATTCCCAGTTATTACATGTCACTTACTGTGTCCCAGTCACTCATTACTTATATCTAAAGAGGTCAGTAATTATTATTATTATATATTCCCAGTAATTACATGTCACTTACTGTGTCCCCAGTCACTCATTACCTATATCTAGAAGAGGTCAGTAATCATTATTATATATTCCCAGTTATTACATGTCACTTACTGTGTCCCCAGTCACTCATTACTTACAGGTAGAAGAGGTCAGTAATCATTATTATATATCCCCAGTTATTACATGTCACTTACTGTGTCCCAGTCACTCATTACTTATATCTAAAGAGGTCAGTAATTATTATTATTATTATATATTCCCAGTAATTACATGTCACTTACTGTGTCCCAGTCACTCATTACCTATATCTAGAAGAGGTCAGTAATCATTATTATATATCCCCAGTTATTACATGTCACTTACTGTGTCCCAGTCACTCATTACTTACAGGTAGAAGAGGTCAGTAATCATTATTATATATTCCCAGTTATTACATATCACTTACTGTGTCCCAGTCACTCATTACTTACAGGTAGAAGAGGTCAGTAATCATTATTATATATTCCCAGTTATTACATATCACTTACTGTGTCCCCAGTCACTCATTACTTATATCTAGAAGAGGTCAGTAATCATTATTATATATTCCCAGTTATTACATATCACTTACTGTGTCCCAGTCACTCATTACTTATATCTAGAAGAGGTCAGTAATCATTATTATATATTCCCAGTTATTACATGTCACTTACTGTGTCCCAGTCACTCATTACTTACAGGTAGAAGAGGTCAGTAATCATTATTATATATTCCCAGTTATTACATGTCACTTACTGTGTCCCAGTCACTCATTACTTATATTTAAAGAGGTCAGTAATTATTATTATTATATATTCCCAGTAATTACATGTCACTTACTGTGTCCCAGTCACTCATTACCTATATCTAGAAGAGGTCAGTCATCATTATTATATATCCCCAGTTATTACATGTCACTTACTGTGTCCCCAGTCACTCATTACTTACAGGTAGAAGAGGTCAGTAATCATTATTATATATTCCCAGTTATTACATGTCACTTACTGTGTCCCCAGTCACTCATTACTTACAGGTAGAAGAGGTCAGTAATCATTATTATGTATTCCCAGTTATTACATGTCACTTACTGTGTCCCAGTCACTCATTACTTATATCTAGAACGAGGTCAGTAATCATTATTATATATTCCCAGTTATTACATGTCACTTACTGTGTCCAGTCACTCATTACTTACAGGTAGAAGAGGTCAGTAATCATTATTATATATCCCCAGTTATTACATGTCACTTACTGTGTCCCAGTCACTCATTACTTACAGGTAGAAGAGGTCAGTAATTACTATGATGTATTCCCAGTTATTACATGTCACACTGTTATTATTCTCCCATTGTCCTGCACTGTCACTGTGTGTAATACATTATGATAATCTGTAGGATCTTGGTGTCCCGGAGATAGGACAGTCTGTAGGGCTCAGTGGGTCCTCGTAGCACTATATGGGAGGAGAAGGGAGCTGTGCTGATGTTATCATCACTTTATGTAGAGCAGCGGTGTCTCTTGCTACTATTGAGTATGTCCTTTATAATATAGCAGAGAGCTGTCACCTCACTTGTTCTGCCTGGCTGACTGGATGCTGCCACCTAGTGGTGATGCTGAGCTCATCGCTAACTTCCGTTCTAGAATAGAACGCCGTACATGATTGGTCAGTTTTCGAGGTGTATCTGATGAATCTGATTTTAGAGATGAGTAAATATAACTGACATACTGGCGGTACAGTCCTTATGTTCTGTCCTTGTCCTGCACTGTACTTGCTGCACAATGGTGAGTTCACTCCGCTGTGCAGTTAAGTTGGCGTAGTACCGGTATCTGCCGGCGACACGTACAGAATAGTCCTCTGTCATGTCTGACACTCTCACCTTATATATATACATATATATATATATATATATATATATCTATCTATATCTATAATATAAATGTCTAGTGGCGTGTGTTAATCTGTCTGTGTGTGTGTGTGAAAAAAATAAAACCAAGCTGCAGCGCCACCTGCTGGGCAGAGTTATACACTGACCTACTAAATTCTTAGTGTGTGTGGGAAAAAAATTCAGAAAGGGCTGAAATTTGGTATACTAAGATGTTTTTAATTTGTTAATTTAATTTGTTAATTGTTAAAAGTGTTTATAAAGATTTAAAAAAAATATATATATTTCTTGAAGGAGAAGTGACAGTGGGGAGTGGTTGGTGGTTGCCGGGGGTGACAGTGGGGAGTGGTTGGTAGTTGAGGCCTGGGCTATGGCCCAAATGCATGACAAGAACCTTTCTAACACCTTAAGTAGCTTGATTTGACTAGAATGCATGAGTATCGTGCACGGGTTAACTTGTGTGTGTATATGTGTGTATGTATATATATATATGTATGTATGTATGCATGCATGCATATTGCTAATTATTGTAGTTCATACAAGCAGTACATCACCCCCTATGTAACTAGCGGTGGGATCTGACTCTCTGCTTTGTGTATTGACAGAGCGACGGCCGGTTCATGTCTGGTGTCTGGTAGGGGAAGGCACAGCTGGCCTGGGATGGACCATAGGAAGAGTGCTATGTTAGGAGTGGGACCTGATTCAGATGGGCCTGTAAAACCCCCCTGCGCCACGTCCAGCAAGGAAGACTCCTCCCCAGATAACAAGGAGCAGGACCAGCTCCCAGACAGCGGCCCCGCTACAGACTCGCAGGAGTTCTCCGTCACACAAACCGACTTCTCGGAGGGAAATTTAAAGTTAAAGATTGGACTTCAAGCTAAAAGGACTAAGAAACGTCCAAAGAACCTGGAGAATTATGTCTGTCGGCCGGCAATAAAAACTAGCATTAAGCACACTCGCAGGGGCTGTAAGGGCAGGAAGATGGCGGAGGACAAGGATGAACAGGTAGGTCAGAGGTCGGAGTCCCGCTACTTATATGAAAGCATTAATGTGTCTTCGGAGCGGTCATTAATTGGTACAGTTATTATATACCATGAAATATAGAACAGTTATTATATACATGACAGAAGCACTGGACTGAGAACAGGTCTCCTGCAGTTTAGTGGGACGTCTCGCCAATAGGGCTGCGGCCATCCAGAAATGTGGGAGCATCCGTTTATACAGCGCTCTTCTGAGATAGCGCCATTACCCTGAGCTGCAGGAGATAGGTCCTGTTATCGTCTGGTTGGTATAGTTTGCCACCTCTATCTCATGTGCTGCCAGCCTGGCATGAATGTGGATGAATGCAGCGCTAGAAGACTTCATGCTGACCGGATGACAATCCCTAGGTCAGCAGCACGTCACAGAGGGTGTCCTGGGGTAAATGTATCAAGATGCGAGTTTCCGATGGGTTCGAAAAGTGGAGATGTTGCCTATAGCAACCAATCAGATTGTAGCATATAGCTACAAT
>NW_027447996.1:0-18557 GCF_038048845.1 Mixophyes fleayi | reverse complement strand
TGTAATCAACCACATTCATGCTAGATTTTATGGCCAGTATTGTTATGTGTGTTGGGTATCGTATTAATATAGATTGTTTAAATCTCATTCATATTAAGAAGAACTATTTAGTCCAGCAAAAAACATCTATGCAAATGGAATAAATTTAAATACTTAAATCACAGCATAACATAGTGTACCCTTGGTGGTTGCTAAACTAAAATGACAAATCTTCTTAAATCATGACCTGAAATAATGGCACAGACACATGTTTAAATTTTGGCACACTAAGGTCACATTTTTAATTGTTATACAAATGGTGGCAATGAAAGCATATGCAGTAACAGCTCCCAGTCAATACCAAAGAAAATTTGGGGTGGCCAGCCAGCCCAGGATCCTGGCGCTACCTTATTGGTATCAGAAAGATTCTGCCCCTTCTGGGCTTAGAGTCATGCTTCCACAAAGGATACCACAGGCACCTACACAAGTGACCCTGAAGAGACAAGAGTGAAGGGGGAAGAATACTGCACTTGCACCAGTGTATTAAACCAATGGCTGCTTTGCTTTCTCGTCAACTGTGCCTCGTCTGTATTAGGAGAGAAAAACAAGGTTACCCTGATACAAGTATTGAAAGCATTTTCATTTCCAATCATACCCCCATAATGAGGAACATGGCTAGGTTACAATGAACCTTAGTAGATCACCTTTAGCACTTCCCCTCATATTTATGGGAATCTAATACACTTGGATAATCCAGTGGAGTTTTGGGATGCCTCAAAGGCAATCACAAGGGACCATATCATTGCCTACATTGCAAGGAAAAACAAGGAATATATGTTACAATGAATTACACACACTATGACCTCTTTAAAATGTATTCCAGAAATAAAATCTTCATTCATACAATAAAAGTATGCAGGCACACCATGCATAAATTTAAAATTCTAGCACATGCAGCCTATATAATCACTATTAGAAAATCAACCACAAATGAAAGACTAATATCTTTGCAAGTTTTAAAGGACCTGTGGTAGCGCCTTACCTGCGCACGCTATTCTCTTATTCTGTTCTTAGATACACTCGCTATAAAAACTCGCACTTTTATGCACTTTTCCTTACACAGTGTTGCCTTACTCAGTCTTTTGACCACACTAAATAACACAAGTTTTACAGAACTATTTATCCAATAATCACTGTATCTGAGCAGTACTTCACAGTATATATTCGTTATAAATAATCAATACTCACAACATATGTATGTATTTAAATCAAAGTATTTTACTGTTAACACAGAAAAGCTTGTATTCACAATTCCCACATATATCATAACGTTGTTCAACATAAAATAGTATATAAATATAACATTAACCCTAGGTTCACCACCTTTTTCCTTACACTATCCTTGCTTCACATATGTATCCTTAATAAGAATCAGTATTTATAATATTGATTTAACTATCACAGATATTAGACAATAGCTACACAGTTATAGGTATATAAATAGTTAAATCCACAATACAAATACACATATAGCTCTATGGATATATATATTAATGATACTTATCAAGTCCTTGTATCCTTGGTCCGATTCTTTATCTGCAGTGTAGGAAACGTTCCTGTAGCATAGAATCCTTTATTGTAGCTTAATGTAGGTTTTCTGTAGTATAATGTATATATAGTTTCTGTAATGTAATGTATCTTTTATGTAGTGTAATAGTATAGTGTAATATATATATTTTCTGTAATGTAGTGTGTCCCTATTAGTGAGTGTTCCTAGTGTATTTTCTGTAGTGTAATGTGTGGTTCCAGGTCAGCAGCAGCAGTAAGAGAGAGAGGGGGTCCCGGGTCTGGACTTTTATAGTCCAGACTTGGAAACTCCCAGCCTCCCAAGTAACAGCGTGTGTGTGGTGATTCACCACACACACATGGAGCTTCTTGGGTCCAGGGGTGATGATGTCATCACCCCTGTCGGTTCTCCCCACTATGTATGTGTCCAACAGTAAAAAGCAAGTGACCCTCCCAGTGTCCCAACACCCTCCTTTGTCTCAGGTTTCAAAGCTGTTATCTGAAACTGACCAGAGTTGTGTGTGGGGTTTTACAAACACATGCAAAATAGCTAATCCTGCCATGTGGCTGGGAGGATGGGAGATACTTTTGAACAATGCATGAAATGGCTTGAGAATCATATCATAGGAGAAGGTTCTTCAACAGAAAGATATTGGGGTTTGTTTTTTTATATTTCTTTATTAAATAACACATTGCATCAACAAAGTCAAAATGAACAAATTACTGAAGTAGCTATGACTTATTTATTTATTTTTTATTTTTTTTAAACTCCGTTATTTTACAGCAAATAAAAGATAAATACATTTTAACCAAGGAGGAGAGAAATTAAGAAAAAGAAAAAAAAGAGAAGTGTAATACTGCCTTACTCGGGCGTCAGACGGAGAGGAGAAGAAAAAGATAGAAAAGGGGGACTGAGAAGGAGGGGGGGAAATCGGGTGGGGAAAAAGGAGCTACCTCATTGAAATTGTAATTAACATGGATCGTTCTTGGTTGAGGGAGAGAGGGTTGAACAGCTGAGCTAGTTTCCCTGTATCCTGAAATGCAAACCAGGGACACGAAATCACATAATATTCTGCAAACTTGTCCGCTGAAGAGAAAGTTAATTCATCCATTAATCTGTAGAATTCTATTCTCTGCCACCACTATTTAATGGATGGGGGTGTGGAGGATTTCCAATGAACCGGTATCACTGTTTTAGCGGCAGAAATTAGATATTTCAAAATAGATTTTTTAAAGCTAGAAATCTGTAAATTAGTTTTGTTTAGTAACCAAAAAGCAGGGTCATCAGGGACCTCGTTACCCAAAATATCTGTAGAGACTGCTATAACCTGTGTCCAATACGGCCGGAGAACCGCACAATTTCACCATATATGAAGGGGTGTGCCAGGGGCCTCTTGACACCTCCAACAAACGATTGGCACCCCCGGGAAAACTTTTGCTAATTGGGCTGGGCATCTATACCATCTTGACAAGACCTTATAGTGAGTTTCTATAACTGCTTTGCTAGTTGAGCAAGCATGAGTGGATTCGAAAATGTTAAGCAATCATCCTTCTGAATCTGATTGCCCAAATCTCATTCCCACTCTCTGGTAAATTTTGGTAAGGAATTAAATAAATTTCCTATAAGAAGTGAATATATAGTAGAGAGGAGGTGACGAGGACAGGTGGAAGCTTGACAAATCGATTCAAAGTCTGTAAGGTTCCTTGTTGTTCCTTTACGGGGAGGACCAGAGGACAGAAAATGTTTGATTTGGAGAAATCTCCAAATCTCAGAGTTTGGCAAGTCCCATTTTGTCTGAATTACAGTGAAAGAAGACACACTCGTGGAGCTTATCAGCTGGCCGACTCGTGCGATTCCCGCTTGAACCCATGTCTTGAATGGGCCAACTCGCTCACCCGATGGAAACAATGGATTGCGGAAAATCGGAAGCAAAGGGAATATAGGCGAGGAAATGTGGGCAAGAGACCGGAGTCTAGACCACCTTGAAATATTAGGGCCAATAGTGGGGTGTTTGATAGAAGGTAATTTGCTGAACCACAGAGTAAACCGGGGCAGAGAGGGCAGTGTCGCACCCTCTATGTCAATCCACTGTTTCTCACCATTCGAGACTGTCCATTCCACAATCCTTCCCAACATGACTGCATTGTTGTAAAAGGGAAAATGTGGGAGTTATAGACCTTCCAAGTGCCTACATTGATAAAGGACATCATGCTTAAAACAGGGTCTATTTCCCCCCATACAAAATCTCTCAACAATCTTTGTAGGTCAACAAACCACCTGTCAGGCATATGGATTGGCAACGTTTCAAGAAGGTAAAGAATGCGGGGAAGGATATTCATCTTAATTATATTAACCCGACCTAACCACAAGAAGGTCTTTCCCCTCCACTCTCCCAGATCTGTTCGAAGTCTTGTTATTAGTGGGCCAAAATTAAGATCAAATAACTGTGTCAGGTCACTAGAGATTACTACACCTAAATACTTAATGTAATGGGGGCTGCCATTAGAAAGGAAACGCCTGTTGGAGTCCCTCTACTATGTGAGTAGGAACAGATATGTTAAAGGTTACCAACTTCGAATAATTAATCTTAAAATTAGACATGGACCCAAAACGGTGAAACTCTTTGATCAAGTTTGGAATCAAAATTAGTAACCATAGCTAGAAGGTCATCAGCAAAAAGAGCTAGTTTATATTCCACCCCTCCTACCTGTAATCCTGAAATGTCAGGATTTGCTCTAATAGAATTGGCCAAGGCTTCCATACAAAGAACAAAAATTAGCAGGGAGAGTGGGCAACCCTGCCTGGTGCCATTGCCAATCAATATCGGATCCGAAAGCGTCCCGTTTATTTTAATTCGTGCTTTGGGGGAATGGTAAAGAGCCAGGATCCTATAGAGCGCTAATGGACCTAATCCCATGTGTTAAAGCATGCACGGTATAAATGACCAATCAATACGATCAAAAACTTTTCTGCATCCGTGGATAAAAGCAGGGCTAGGGTGCTGGAGGACAGTGCCGAATGGACCAGATCAATGACTTTAGTTGTGTTGTCCCTAGCCTCCCGAAGTTTATTAAGAGCAGACTTTGCTTCTGTCAGTTCAGTTAGTACCTCGGTGGCCAAAGTGAACTTATGTCTGGATTCAAGATCTATAATTTTTTGCAAGAGTTGGTTTTTAAGGGCTTCCTTTTCTTTTTTCATGTAAGAGCCTAGGTGAATTAGTTTACCACGAAGCACACTCATTTATGTGCTTCCCATAATGTCACTGCAGAGACCTCCGAGGTAGTATTGAACTCTATGTATTCATCTAGGGCCTGTTCAATTTGAGTCCTACAATACGAGTCTTGTAGGAGAAGCTCATTAATTCTCCATGAGCAGCTTTTTAATTTGGGTTGAGCCAGTCGTAACTTTAGAGATATTGGGGCATGATCAGACCAGGTTGCTTGACCTATACATGTAGAGTGAACCAAATGAAGGTTTCTATGAGAGAGAAATAAATAGTCAATGCGGGAAACCACTCCATGTGGGTGTGAAAAGAAGGTATAATCTCTGACTGTTGGGTGATGTATCCTCCAAGCGTTGGCCAGCTGAAAACTGTTTAAGGTGTGTCTTACCTTCGCATATAGAGACCTACGAAGTCTGGGAGCACCATTGGATAAGTCTAGTTCAATAGACCAATTGACGTCACCTCCAACCACCAGTACGCCCTCCGCCAGATCCCCAATCTTTTCCAGGACTGAAACCAGAAAGGCGTGTTGGCCCTGATTTGAAAAATATAGATAAACAAATGTGTAAACAGTGTCATAAAGCTTACATTTAACCAAGAGGGCTCTCCCCTCAACTAGTTTAGTTTTTTGTAACATGGTAAAAGGAAGTGACCTCCAAAAGAGTATAGCAACTCCGAGGGTTTTACCAGCGCTGTTGTTGCTAAAGTATGAATTAAAATAATGGTGATCTCGAAAGACTGGAGAGGACCCAAACTTAAAATGTGTCTCCTGTACGAAAACAACATCAGCACTTTCTTTGTGGTATTCACCCAGGGCACGTGAGCGTTTCTCCGGAAGATTTAACCCTTTAGCATTTGCTGAGATAACCTTAAGGGTGGAGATCATGTGGGTACATAGAAGGTTGAAAGAGCAAAATATAAAGCTCGATTTCTAAATTTTATAGGAGGATGCCCCTGAGGGTATGGAGGAGGGGAGAGGGAAGGAAGAAAAAGAAGGAAACAAGGAAAATTACAGAGAAAGAACATAAAACTTACATATATTATAAATAGAACAAAGTATATAATGCTCCAGACAGAGTAAAACCTCTCCCAACCTTCGTCTTTACTGAACTCTGAACAGGACAGACGTGTCCTGCCTGCTCTCCGTTGGAGCCCAGCTTGGAACCCCCTCTGGGCCCCACATTTCACCATGGAGATGCCTGCTCCTGCTGACGATTTTTTGCTGCTAATGGCTTGTGAATCCGGCCACCCCTCCTTTGGGTGTTTCTGCCTGCCGATCCCCAGCTGCTACATCTACTCTAGGCCGTGGCTTCAGCCTCACTCTCCAGCCTCTCCTGGTTCCCCACTCATGGTGCCTGTGCCTGATCCCACACTCTGTCGCCTGATCCTGCTCTCTCCTCCGCTCACACGGGCTCACTCCCTCGTTTGGCCTCACTACAACAGCCCTGGCTTGGGCTTGCTCTCTAGGCTGACTACCGTTGTCTCCTACCTGAAGCCGGATCGCCTGCTGCTGTTCTGGTATCCACGCTGCCGACACCCGCTGCTCCTCTGATTTTGCTCCTCCTATTCCAATGACGCCTGCTGCTTTCCGTTTCCACGTCGCAGACACCTGTTGCCTGTGGTCCTGCTGTTCCTCCGGTCCTGTGTCCATTGTTCTCCTCCGGTCCTGCTCGGTCTCCTGCTGTTCCAGACCCTGACTGACGCTGCACTTCTCCTATCCCGACATCGCCTGCTGCTCCGGTCTCCACGTTGCAGACACCTACTGCCCGTGGTCCTGCTGTTTCTCCGCCGCCTACTGCTCCGGTCCAGCTGCTCTGTTCCTGGGGCGGTTCCCTGCTGTTCTTGGCCCCGACTGATGGTGAGCTGTCCTATCTGATCCTGCCTGCTGTCTCTTCTTCTGCACCCTGCTGCGTCACCCACCACAGGCCGCGGCTTCGGGCTGCTCTCCACTACCAGCCCCTCCCTGCCTACTGTGGTTTATTCAAATAATTTATTAACATTTTTGTTTCACTTTTCTTGCTTGCTGCCCTTCACCATGCCTATCCCTCTCGGTGTCCCTGCCACCCTCCCTGGATGCCTCTGTGTCTGCCCCCTTGAGGTCTCTGTGACTCCTCCGCACTGGCCTCCATCTTAGGTTGCCTCAGGTGTCCCCAGTTTCTGGCCTCCATATTAGGATGCCCATGTGTCCCCAGCTTTATCTTCCTCGGTCCACATACGGGTCCTCACTCTGCCCTACCACACCTAGGGCCCCTACCTAGCCCTATTGGACTCACCTAAACTCTGGACCCACCTGGACCCACCTGCTCTCTAGACCCTCCTGGTCCCTGGACCCACCCTATCTTTAACCCCACCTGATTTCAGGTCCCATCTGAACTCTGGACCGACCGTATGTTTGGACCCTCCTGAAATTCGGTTCCTCCTGATCACTGGACCCCTTGGACTACTCCTGCTCCTGTGACTACCTGTGATTCACCTGGACTCACTCTCCTGTTCCTGTGTCCTCCTTCCTTCTCACCCAGTACTGGCTCTCTGCAGCCCCCATCACTGCTATTTCCTTGTGTTTCATTTCAATTTACCATCAATTTAATTTATTTATCTTAACCTTTATTTTATTCTTCTCCACTTTATATTATTTTGCCACTGCCTTTCTGTTTTACTCCGTTCCACTATCCTATATAGTCCTATTTACTGTCTTTCTCTACTCCGTCAGTCCTTAATTTAACTACACTCAATAATTTGCTCTGGTCCACTTAGGTCGGCGATTGCTGCCCTCACCTCTGTGTTACTCCCTCACGCCTCCTCCTGCCTCTGCTGCCCCTTTTCTCTCATTCCCCATACCCCCGTCTCTCATTATGTCACCCCGCTTCTTTCCTATGCCCATCCACTCCCCTAGCCCCCTTCACTGGTCCAACTCTCACTGTCCCATCTCTCACCCTCCCCCTCGCTCCATCAACCCCGACAATCTTATCCACTTCTCCCCTCTTCCCTATCTACCTTTCTCATGTGCGTTCTGGAACTCCAGGTCCATCTGTAACAAGCAGTCCTCCATTCATGACCTCTTCATCTCCAACTCTCTTAACCTTCTTGCCATCACCAAAACCTGACTTACTTCTTCTGATACCACCTCACCCGCCGCTCTCTCCTATGGGGGCCTCTCCTTCACCCACTCCACCAGACCGAATGAGCGTCCAGGAGGTGGAGTGGGCCTCCTCCTATCCCCTAGCTGTACTTTTTGGGTCATTCCCACTTTACCTTTCCTCTCTTTTTATCCTCCTTTGAAGTACACTCCATCCGTCTCTTCTCCCCCATCCACCTCCGTGGCTCAGTCATCTACCGTCCCCCTGGCCCCACCTCCCTTTTCCTTGACAACTTTGCTGCCTAGCTGCCCCACTAACTTTCCTCTGACCTTCCCTCCATCATACTTGGCGACTTTAACATTCCTATTGACAACAGCTCTGACCCTGCCACCATCAAACTTCTCATCCTTACCACATCCCTAGGCCTCAGCCAGTGGACCTCCTCCACCACACACTGTCTTGGTCACTCGTTAGACCTTGTCTTCTTTTCCCTACCAACACAACCAAACAAACAACCACAACCCCAACACCCATCTCTGCGATCTCTCTGACTTCTCCAACTCTCACTTCCCACTCTCTGACCACCATCTAATCTCCTTCACTCTGTCCCCCCCCTGCCTAAAGCTGCCCTCACTAGGCGCAACCTTGATGCTATCGACCCTGCCTCTTTCTCCTCCTCTCTTGATACTCTCCTTTCACCCCTTCCCTCACTGGCCTTCCCTGAGCAGACATCCTCTCTTTACAACCATTTCCTCACTACTGCCCTGAATGTTGTCGCCCCGGCCTCTTCTATCCACCAATGCTGCCTTATTACCCAACCCTGGCACTCTAATCCCCGCCGCCAACAAACAACTCTGGTGCTCTACTTGTCCTCTTTATCCCATCCCCTTTCACCTCCTTCGCTCTCTCTCTCTCCCACTGCCTGCTCCTACCTCTCCTCTGGGGTAGTACACTCGCAGGTTCAGCTAGAATTATTGAGCAATTCAGACAGGAAACTTTGAGATCCAAGAAATCTGTACAAATTAGGCAACAGGGTATATCTGGTGGTGTAACGCGTGATCGCCGCCAGACTTATCCTGAACATCGCCCTAAAGATGTTCAGCCTTCTGCTCCACCAGCAGAGGATGAAGATCTAGGGCTAGATTTACTAAACGGCGGGTTTAAAAAAGTGGAGATATTGCCTATAGCAACCTATAGGCTATAGGCAACATCTCCACTTTTCCAAACCCGCCGTTTAGCAAATATACCCCCTAGTCTGCTACAAGTGCAGACAGAAGGGACATAGGAGAAGAAACTGTCCTAAACAATCTCTTTATACAGCTGGAAACACAAATGGTTTCCAAAAGAGATATAATAATTGTACAAGGACAAAATATCCATCAGTTGCACAACCACGGAAGTGTGTAGCAGTTGTAAATATGGAAGCAGATAAACCGTCTGCTTCACAGGTAGCATCACAAAATAAAGAGGTTTCAGTCTGTGCAGTAGAGGTTCCAGTAGCAAATCTGGTGCAGACAGACTGAAGGTCAGGGGTCCCAAAGGATCTAATTCCGCTATGTAGCCTGGTATTGGATCCTTCTGGGAGACCCCACATCATGGCTAAAATAAAAAATATTTGGGTAAAAATCATGCTGGACACTGGAGCTGAAATCTCCATCACCAATGTGGAGCATGATTTGGATCCAGATAGCCCTCAGTGTGTTGTGATCGGATTTGATCACCAACAAGGGGGGGTGACAACCCACAGGATTGATAAAGTGATTGTAGAAATCAATGATTTCTCTTTAAAAATCCCAATGTGGTACTACTCTGGATCCGATAACATTATCGGAACTGATGCAATGACACAACAGGGCTGGATATTGGATTTAGCAAATTGTATGGTATGTAAAGGTCCCAGAAAATCAAGGATCTGTGTGATACAGCGACATGATCTGGGTCCACTCATACATGCAAATGACAGGAATGACAATGGACGTAAATGGACAGAAGTCTCACACAACACAGACCTTGAACATATTGTGTACAGGTATCCGGAATTATGGGCACAAGGGAAAAATGACTGTGGAAGGATGGTTGATACTGAGGTGGACATACAAGGGCCGGACCCACCACCTCAGCGTCAATATCGCTTCCCTCCTGAAGCCATGGACTCTGTAGTGGAAGCTGTAACTGACCTAGAGTCAAGGGGGGTGGTCATAAAGGGAAATTCAAAGTGCAACAATCCCTTATGGCCTGTTAGGAAGAAGGAGACGAACACCTGGAGACTCACAATCGATCTCAGGGTTCTGAACAAATACACCCCCATGTCAGCACAGGTAGTTGCAGATACCCCAGACATAATGGCAAGGATAAATGGTAAAAGCCAGGTATTCTCAACCATTGATGTGGCAAACGGATTTTTCTCTATACCCTTGACAGAAAGCTGCCAGTACAAATTTGCGTTCACTGTTCTGCTTTTTCCCCAGGGCTTTCACAGTAGCCCGACTTACTTTTCATCAGGCATTGGCAAAAGTGCTGAGTGTATTCTCCAGTCCAGAATGCCTGTTACAGTATGTTGACGACCTACTCTTCCATACAGAGACCATGGAGGAGCACTTAACCCTCTTACAGGAATTGTTAGGCCTCCTGTCACGGGCAGGACTGAAGCTGAGTCCTTACAAGGCAAACCTGGCTAGGTCAGAGGTGATATTTCTAGGGTTTAAGATTGCTCACGGAACAAAGGGTATCATGGCCGCCCGCATGGAAGTAATGGTTAAATTACCCAGGCCTGTGTCACACACCGCTCCCATAACTAGGTGCTGCTGTGTGACTTGACCTTTAAGGAACTATGCTGGTGCTTGTCTCCCGTTTCAGAGTCTCTACCTGTTCATGGCTGTTTTCTATTTTCCTAATTGGAACCTCCTTCTGAAGCTTATTGGTTACTGAAGACTATTTCAGCCTCTTGTGATCAGGGACTCATTGCCTGATCTTCGTGTTACTTATCCTGCCATGGGTTCTGGCTGTATACCTTATCCTCTGAGTGTCTTCTGGATGTTATCGGTTGCAGAGACCGCCTGTCATCGCTGATCTCTATCTGGCTCCGCTGAATACCAGTTCATGGTTCATCTCTAGCTGCAATCATTACTTGAACTTTATCTGCACATTGAACTGTCCAGTGAGTTGCCTATTACCATCTGGGCATACTGATTGGCTCTATTACCTCTCTGCTCGGCAGTCTTTAATTCTTATTGAACTACAATCAAGTTCTGGTCATCTGTGGTTCTGGTCAAGCACGGCTATTATTGTCATTCTGCTGTTAGTATTGCTGGACTATTATCAAGTATTATTGCCGAGCTAAGAGCCTCTCTGTTAATTAAGTTCTGTGCGATATCAGCTGCTATTCTATCAAGTGATGAACCTATGTTTCTCCGTGTATTGGATTCCTATTGTCACGCTGTACTTCTAGCAACATTCCTTTGCATGTCTCTAGTACTTGGACTATATACATCTGTTGTTCTGCTGATAAAGAACCATTATATTACCTGCAACTACCTGCTTAAGTGAATCACATTCCATCTGGATCAGCCAAGTCTCTATACTATCTTCATCGGACTTTCAAGCTGTGTCAGTGATTCTTCTCTATTGATATTGGTGTTACAAGGTGTCAAGTGTTCTGGATCATCATCATCTCAGCGTTGAACTGTATTATTTGTTTGCATGCTGTTGCCTATGGTTACCACATGAAGTACTGCTGTGATAATTTTATTTATGAGTTTCTGTGTACTCAGCATAGCTGAGTTATACAATACTTATTACTGCTGTTGCACCATTGAACAATATACTAAAGTTGCAACACTACTCCATCGTCTGTGTATTTCTTCATTGTGACTCTCATCTAAACTTATCCCAGCATGTTCTGTCTCCACCACCCTCTGCTTTACCACCTATGTAGAGGTTAGGGATCCAATAATATCCTTACCCGTGACAGCCTGGCACGCTGCAGGACTTGCGTAAGTTCCTGGGGTTGCAAATCTCATGAGGGAATTCATAGAGGACTTTGTTGCCAAGGCAAAACCTCTCTATGAATTACTCAGAGGTGAAAAACCCTCACTGAAAGGTTGGGCGGAAGCACAGGAGAAGGCCTTTGCAATACTAAAAAGAGACCTCTCATCTGCCCCGGTACTAGCCACCCCCCACCCAGATGGCAATCTGACCATCCAAGCGCATGCTGGATCAGAGTCCATATCAGCGGCTCTCCTGCAAGAGGTGGGTATAACAACTAGACCACTAGGATACTTCTCAAGACTTCTTTCACCAGTTGAAAGGGGTTTTGATGAGTGTGCAAAACAGCTGGCAGCCATACATTATGCTGTCAAAGTGACAGAGTATATTGTAGGGTTTAGGCCACTTACTGTGCAGACACCTCACTCTCCATTAACTCTCCTACTCCGGGATACACTTCCTGGAGTCTCTCAGCAGAGGTTTGGGAGATGGATAAAGGACCTTAGTGGACGGAACATCAAAATCTGTCACAAGGCTAAGTATGTTCTGTCTCAATTGTTAAACACAACTGGAACAGAGCATGATTGCGGTCTATTGACACATTCTCTTACAACACATTTCTTCAGGCAGATAGCGCACCCTGATGACAGAATCATCTTTGTTGACGGGTCACGCTCTCTAGTGGATGGGACATATGCGAGAGGTCATGCGGTCTTGGATGAGACCACTGGGACTCAGTGCCTGGTTAAACTTCCAGGTCACCTGTCAGCATAGCGCGCTGAGTTAGAGGCTGTGAAAGAAACACTTTTTCTTCAGCCCCCAGGGCAGCGCGCTATATACAGTTACAGTTCATATGTAGTGCGATCTCTAACATCACACTTAGAGACCTGGCAAAAACGTGGATTCATGGACAGCCAGAATAAACCTCTGGCGCATGTTTCAGTTTTAAAAGAACTTTGGGAATGGGGAAAGTCACATCCTGATGAGGCTGCACACCAGAAAGGGAACAACCCCTTAATCCTAGGAAACAATGCAGCAGATGAAGCAGCAAAAATGGCTGCAGTATCTGGTATCTTTTGTGATCCAGATGCTGAATTTTTGCCCTCATTCCAGGTGGCTGTACGCAGGAATGTCCTCAAAGAAGGACCGGTGTCATTTGAAGAGGAACAGTCAAAAGACCCTCTTCTTTTGACACACAGAAATTCACCACAGGATCCCTGGTCTATCAGACAGGGTATCTTGTGCCATGTATCAGGAGAAAATTTAGATCCACTCCCAGTAGTCCCTTCACATATCCAAGTGGAGCTGACACAGCTCAATCACCAGCTCCTGGGGCACCCTGGTCGGGATAAATTGTTGTCTCTGCTAAAGAGTAAATTATACTGGCCAGGAATGTCCAAAACAGTAGAGTGTGTTACTCAACAATGTCTTGTATGTGTCCAAATCAACCCTAAGGCACCAGCTCTCAAGCCAGCATTAAAGCATGTGCCTCCAGGAGAGGGGCCATGGGCAGCCTTACAAATTGATTTCATAGGACCACTACCAGCAGGCAGTCGCAATTGTCGCTATGCCTTGGTAGTTGATGATGTGTTCTCGAAGTGGGTAGAAGCCATTACAACAGTGAATGACTCAGCTACCACTACGGCACAGGTCCTATGGGAACAAATTTTGTCATGTTGGGGAATCCCCAAGATCATAGAATCTGATCGTGGAACCCATTTTACTGGCAAGGTCATGAAAGCACTTTGTGAACTACTGAACATAAAGCAACGATTTCATGTTCCTTATCATCCCAGTCAGCAGGGATAGTAGAGTGCATGAACCGGACCATTAAGACCCGGTTAGCCAAGGCATTGTTACAGAAGGGATCTTCTTGGGTAACAGCTTTACCGGCAATGCTTATGGGTATCAGGGCAACGGAAGCATCCACAACAGGGATCACTCCGTTTGAGCTCATGACAGGTTGCAAAATGCCACTTTGCTTCCCCAATGAGCCTCAGCTGTCAAATCCCATTAAGGATGCAATTGCGAGAGATGTGTTCCTACAACAGGTACAAGATAACCTGAAGGGACTGCTGCCATATGCAGCAATACGGCTGCACAAACCCTATTTACAGGGGGAGACCCCAATGCCCCTTGTAGGAGATTTAGTAATGGTCAAAGTTTTCTTTAAGGCAGGTCCTTGGGATGCAAACTGGGATGGACCATATCAGGTTCTCGAGACAATGGGTGATACCATGCTGAAGGTACAGAGGCCAGTGACTACCAAGAAAAACTCTCAGAGGAGGTGCAAGGTATTGTGGGTCCATATTGACCAGGCAAAAATCACTCGAGTCTCCTCAACCCAGTAGAGCATTTGTGTGCTCATTAAGTTAGGAACTACAGGGGAGTGTGGGACAAGAAAACTATCTTTCTAAAGGTTCTAGTAAGGAAAATGAAAACCTGTCCTTATTGAAAATAACTAGACTCATGCCTTTTTTCTAAGCAGATCATGGAGCCCAAGGAAAGATCTGTAACACCAGCACCCAGAGGAAACCATTACAAACCTTATTCCTCCGTAGGAGCTCAAAGGTGCTCAGTATATTTCCATCTGAACAAACTAGTATTACAGACACTGGTACTACTGGTAGGTGTGGTACTAGTGGGTTTTGCTACTCCTCAGAATAACGAGGAGGACAGGGGTTGGTCAAATGCAACACAACACAACACAAATAAGAAATTCCCAAAAATCTAATTCTACTAACCAGCTAAAGCTTTTGGTAGTAGACTGTAAGGAAGGGAAAATCCTAGAGCCCTACTCTAATTACAGCTTTGTTGTGGGTCAATGGTATTTGTATGGGTTTTGGAGATATGGTTATGCTGGGGATAAGGTCCGACACTATACCCCCAATCAACATGATCTACATACACTCTGCCTTAAAGAATATAACCATTATAAAAATATTGATTTAGTGCCAACTAAATCTGTCAGGTGGGTATCAAAGAATCCTTATTTACCACCCTTTAAGAAAACATACAATGTAACAGAGGTACTTTGTACAAAGCAGGGAGTACTGGATCCAGAGGATACTACAGGGGGAGAATATGATGGGTGGTATATTCTAAAAGCCACCTTCATAGGATCTAACACTCAGGATAGTCTGCATGTTCGAACATATTTTGATAGACCCATTCCAATTATAGGTACTATAAAGGGATACCGCATGTTGAGAGATTCCCAATTGCTAATCACAAGAGAATCCAAATATGCCCAAGGTCACGTTCCCACAGATTATTTACAAACTAGTGTTATGATAATGAACTTGAACTGTAGTAGCACAGGCCAAGCTATGTGGAATAACAACCATGGGCAGGTAGACATGGAAGGTTTGTACAGAGCTGCCATTTTGAAAATTAGAACAGATGTAAAAAATCAGAAGTACATCCGGGTAGAGGGATCACCATTTATACGGTCTTTTATGATAACAGTTATGAGAGATAAATGTGTACCAGAAGTTGCTGGATACTATTTTATTACATATGCCCATTGGGAACCAGATAAGCAAATAGTTATGTTAGATCTAAACCCCTTGAGGTGGGATATAGTATGTAATGGCATAGATACTCCGGTAATTGATGTATGGATGGATGGTACCCCTATGACTGAGGAGTACAGGAACAGATATGTGTCTGTTGACTGGAAGGACCCTAGTGGCAGAGATATTAACTTTGATATCACCATTGACGGACCTTTTAAATGGCCATTCTGCGAGGTAGCAGATGAAGGGTGTTGGACATTCTCTCAGTGGACTTATCTTTCCAAAACAAAACCTGGTAAATATCTCTCCTTACAAGGGGATAGTGACCAGTTGTATCCGTTTAAAGGGAGAGGACAAGTATGTGTAACTGTAGTCAGAATACCCTATGAAACAGAAGTCTTACAACCAGTCAGGCCACATTTTGATGACTGTAACATCCCTATCCATAAAATAGCAGATGTGATAGCGCCCCAATTATCATATCCATGGACAATAATAACCAACGTCAAATTTATGCTATACACTTGGAGAATTTCAGTGGAGGATTTCAGAGTAGATCGTTGGGATCACAAATGTGAGGAACTAGTGAGGAATCAACTAGATATGCTAAAGGGAAGGGTAGAATCCGGGCAAGAAACAAGAAAAGATGACTGGAGACTTAGAAAAGATAGGGGGAAGCGAGATGCCTTTGCGACCGCTCTTGGAGAAGGTTCAATGGGAATAAGTACACTGAATACTATGGATTTAGAGATTCTGAGGAATAAACTTGGGAGCCTGGTACAATACACAGGAGATGGTATAAGGACTCAACTCGATGTAAATCACATCCTTGAGAACTTACAACATGCTCATATAGATGCCACTACCTCTCTATCTGTAGCCCTTCGGGAAAAATTTAGAGGGTAGGTGTTGGGTCTCATTGGAGAAAAAGATAGAGCTCAATTGGCTCTGGCATGTACACAGGTTCAGAGTGAACTCTCAGAAAATCTAAAACACATAGTGTCATCTCTGCATAATGGTCACTATCCATTCAACCTTAGACAGAGGATAAAGCAATTTGTCCCTGACTTTGCGTTGAATCATACAAACTGGTGGCTCACACATTGGCATGGTTGCCTGAATCTGACCTGTACTGCCTCATCTCTAGCTCCTGTTTCTGGTAGAGAGAGGAAGGGGTACACTGCAGTAAATTTAGGTATTCCGATGCCTATACAATACTCCATCCACGTCTTCAATCTGACACGTTAACATATGAAGGGTCACATCCATATCTATTTGACACGGATGGATTTTAAACACGAGAAGACGCTATATTGTGTCAAGGGAATCATGACAGAGTACTCAGGCAGCAGTGCTGGGATACTGAAGGATCATGTTTGATGGATGTTAGTTCAAAGCCATCATCTAATTTAAAATATCTGGGTCAAGGTTACTGGTGCTGGTATCAATTCCAAAATGTCTCATATACTGTTTATGCTACTAACTGCACCCAAAGAGGAAATCTCCTCCGAGGAGCAAATTGTACTCTTATTCCCACTCTAGGTATCGATGTAGCAGGCCAGATGGGAAGAACACCAGTGACCCCAGAGAAGCGACTAGATATCCGCCCAGATACTCCTGTGAGGCTTCAGAAAATTCCACTTGGTTTCGGGACAGAGCTCAAGAACTGGCTGCTCGACTTCGGGAAGGAGGACGACATCTTGGGGAAGCTCAAGGAGACGGAGAAACAAGCGACCATCAAGCTGGAACATGATGCCATCAAAATCACAAAGATCCTGCACGCCTTAGAGGAAGACGCCAAAGTATCATGGTGGGAAAGCCTATTTGGTTACAGTCCAAAAGCAACAACATTTTTCAATCTCCTAATACATCCCATAATAGTTCTCATTTTGCTGGTAGTAATCCTATATATTGCACTACTGGTTGTGTACAAGAACATAAAAACAATGACTAAAGAAATTAAAGACACTGTAAAGCTATACAAAGAAGAAGAACGTATAAGGACTTGAAGACAACAAATGTCAACTATTAAGGGAGGGGGGGTTATGGACTGCTATGGACTATTTCATTTATGGACTAGTTACTAAACAAACTACATAGAAGATGTTTGTTATGCACCACCAGATATGACAAGATTCTAATTTTTTTTCATGGACTTCACTATTAACAGTGCAATATTAGCTATTTTTATAGAATATCCCTTGGGAGAGGGGATACTTTTTCCACTATGGATCTCTTAGGGGGTTTTTCCTGGGATGTCAACAATTGCATAGAGGTTTTTTTAACTCCTCCAAAGTCGGTAGGAAGAGGACAAGTGAAAGTTGGTGATCATTGGGGTCTTTCTCTCTCCCTCTTCCTGGATTCTTATCCATCTGGACTTGACTCTAATAGAACGTTTAAAGTCTTTACTATCCTTCAAACATCATTCTGCTTGAAAATTCATATACAGAACTTGTGAAAAGACTTTGTAATAACTTGAAAAAGGACTCTGCTAACTTTGGAATAGAGAAATTATTAACAATGAATTTTATTCCAATGCTTCAGGACTTTAAACAAAATCTAAAACTAAACAAGTATTACTCAAGGACTTTTTTTTCTAAGATATCTACTTATGGACTTTCTCAAGGATTTTGATTAAGGACTTTTGAAGATTACCAACCGTTCTTGTGGACTTCCTTTGAAATTGTTGATTTGTTTTTATATGTTACTTTAAAAACTGTCTTATGTTATGCTTTTTGTTACTACAGAAGTGAGTATATAATAGTACAAAATACACTTAGATAGAGACAATTGATTTTACGTAAGCCCTCAAACTTGTAGTGTCGGGTTACCGACAACAGGGGGAATGTGAAGGAGCTCCTATATCGCTGCTGATGACGCTGTTGCGGTGGGCGGAGCTTGAGGCACGCATAATGGCCACTAGAATTCCACTGCTGTTTACATGCGCCAAACTTATGCGCAGAGTAAGATATGAACTGTCTGTAAGCCAGAGCATTTTAACCAAAGAAATTGTCTCTCATATGTGGCTCCACAGTAAGTTCTTTGTTTGAACCTAAAAGCCATGTGCTTGCTAGGAAACACAGGGCAGTGAGTCATAATTGCAGGCCTTGTCTAGCTGCATGGGAGTGGTTGACCTCTGCTACTCCCATCTGAGGCAATGCATTATGGGTAAAGGTTTATAAGCCATAGAAAAAGACAAAACACTCTTT
>NW_027447995.1:0-18637 GCF_038048845.1 Mixophyes fleayi | reverse complement strand
TCCTAATGTGCTTTCATATTTACATGTCACCATGTTTCCATTGGCTAGTACCTTAAAGTCAGATGTCTGTCAAGCAAACTGACCAGTGACAGAATTGCTTTGTGAGGTTTACATCTTTATGACATCAAATGCTTCACATGAAAAATGCAGTTCATTGTCAAAAATCAGCTATATTAGGAGAGTGAGAATTGTGTTTTAGCATCAATTACACACTAAATATGCTGTCATTGTGTATTTTTAATGGATGTCTTTCAGTTTTAAAGATAGACAGACCGATAGATAGATAGATAGATAGATAGATAGATAGATAGATAGATAGATAGATAGATAGATAGACAGACAGACAGACTGATTTCAACTGGAAGCAGTGCTTACATATTGCTTAATTTTTGGTGGTTATTAAATAGTATGGGTAGGCAAGAAAAGTGCATATATCTTTTATTAGCATAAACTTACCCAAATGCGCTCTTGCATATTTAAGGCATTCAAAGTAATAATATTTCACAGCATTAATACAGTTATGTACTAGACTGGACAATGGTAAGCAGAGCCAGTACTTATATCAACAATGGCCTTATCTGTGTGAAGTTTGTATGTTCTCCCTGTGTTTGCGTGGGTTTCCTCCGGGTGCTGTGGTTTCCTCCCACACTCCAAAAAACATACTGTTAGGTTAATTGGCTGCTATCAAAATTGATCCTAGTCTCTCCCTCTCTGTCTGTGTGTGAGTGTGTGTCTATATTAGGGAATTTAGACTGTAAGCTCCAATAGGGTAGGGACTGATGTGAATGGGTTCTCTGTACAGCGCTGCGCTATTAGTGACACTATATAAATAAATGATAATGAGGATGATGATGATATGTGTTTACTATGCCTATACACATAGCCAGCTTCCACACTTGATTGGCAGATTAATGCATCATTATTGCTAAGTTTGATAACAGTTGTCTAATACAGTGACACTGGTAGAGAAAACCACTATAGACATTCACATAAGCAGCTCTCATCATCATCATTTATGGCATAAGACTTCTTTAATTATACTAAGTTTTTGAGCAGGTCTGCATTATACTTAATTATATAAGGGAGATGTACTTTTAGTAAAAAGTAGCTCTCCAATTTCAAAAGTACATCAACGTAGTATTAATACTTAGATTTAAAGGTGTTCTGGGATCAATGAAATACATTCCCAGCAGCCATCACCCTTTGCCTCTATCTTATTGCATATTTTGTCCTAATGTGCTTTCATATTTACATGTCACCATGTTTCCATTGGCTAGTACCTTAAAGTCAGATGTCTGTCAAGCAAACTGACCAGTGACAGAATTGCTTTGTGAGGTTTACATCTTTATGACATCAAATGCTTCACATGAAAAATGCAGTTCATTGTCAAAAATCAGCTATATTAGGAGAGTGAGAATTGTGTTTTAGCATCAATTACACACTAAATATGCTGTCATTGTGTATTTTTAATGGATGTCTTTCAGTTTTAAAGATAGACAGACCGATAGATAGATAGATAGATAGATAGATAGATAGATAGATAGATAGATAGATAGATAGACAGACAGACAGACTGATTTCAACTGGAAGCAGTGCTTACATATTGCTTAATTTTTGGTGGTTATTAAATAGTATGGGTAGGCAAGAAAAGTGCATATATCTTTTATTAGCATAAACTTACCCAAATGCGCTCTTGCATATTTAAGGCATTCAAAGTAATAATATTTCACAGCATTAATACAGTTATGTACTAGACTGGACAATGGTAAGCAGAGCCAGTACTTATATCAACAATGGCCTTATCTGTGTGAAGTTTGTATGTTCTCCCTGTGTTTGCGTGGGTTTCCTCCGGGTGCTGTGGTTTCCTCCCACACTCCAAAAAACATACTGTTAGGTTAATTGGCTGCTATCAAAATTGATCCTAGTCTCTCCCTCTCTGTCTGTGTGTGAGTGTGTGTCTATATTAGGGAATTTAGACTGTAAGCTCCAATAGGGTAGGGACTGATGTGAATGGGTTCTCTGTACAGCGCTGCGCTATTAGTGACACTATATAAATAAATGATAATGAGGATGATGATGATATGTGTTTACTATGCCTATACACATAGCCAGCTTCCACACTTGATTGGCAGATTAATGCATCATTATTGCTAAGTTTGATAACAGTTGTCTAATACAGTGACACTGGTAGAGAAAACCACTATAGACATTCACATAAGCAGCTCTCATCATCATCATTTATGGCATAAGACTTCTTTAATTATACTAAGTTTTTGAGCAGGTCTGCATTATACTTAATTATATAAGGGAGATGTACTTTTAGTAAAAAGTAGCTCTCCAATTTCAAAAGTACATCAACGTAGTATTAATACTTAGATTTAAAGGTGTTCTGGGATCAATGAAATACATTCCCAGCAGCCATCACCCTTTGCCTCTATCTTATTGCATATTTTGTCCTAATGTGCTTTCATATTTACATGTCACCATGTTTCCATTGGCTAGTACCTTAAAGTCAGATGTCTGTCAAGCAAACTGACCAGTGACAGAATTGCTTTGTGAGGTTTACATCTTTATGACATCAAATGCTTCACATGAAAAATGCAGTTCATTGTCAAAAATCAGCTATATTAGGAGAGTGAGAATTGTGTTTTAGCATCAATTACACACTAAATATGCTGTCATTGTGTATTTTTAATGGATGTCTTTCAGTTTTAAAGATAGACAGACCGATAGATAGATAGATAGATAGATAGATAGATAGATAGATAGATAGATAGATAGATAGATAGACAGACAGACAGACTGATTTCAACTGGAAGCAGTGCTTACATATTGCTTAATTTTTGGTGGTTATTAAATAGTATGGGTAGGCAAGAAAAGTGCATATATCTTTTATTAGCATAAACTTACCCAAATGCGCTCTTGCATATTTAAGGCATTCAAAGTAATAATATTTCACAGCATTAATACAGTTATGTACTAGACTGGACAATGGTAAGCAGAGCCAGTACTTATATCAACAATGGCCTTATCTGTGTGAAGTTTGTATGTTCTCCCTGTGTTTGCGTGGGTTTCCTCCGGGTGCTGTGGTTTCCTCCCACACTCCAAAAAACATACTGTTAGGTTAATTGGCTGCTATCAAAATTGATCCTAGTCTCTCCCTCTCTGTCTGTGTGTGAGTGTGTGTCTATATTAGGGAATTTAGACTGTAAGCTCCAATAGGGTAGGGACTGATGTGAATGGGTTCTCTGTACAGCGCTGCGCTATTAGTGACACTATATAAATAAATGATAATGAGGATGATGATGATATGTGTTTACTATGCCTATACACATAGCCAGCTTCCACACTTGATTGGCAGATTAATGCATCATTATTGCTAAGTTTGATAACAGTTGTCTAATACAGTGACACTGGTAGAGAAAACCACTATAGACATTCACATAAGCAGCTCTCATCATCATCATTTATGGCATAAGACTTCTTTAATTATACTAAGTTTTTGAGCAGGTCTGCATTATACTTAATTATATAAGGGAGATGTACTTTTAGTAAAAAGTAGCTCTCCAATTTCAAAAGTACATCAACGTAGTATTAATACTTAGATTTAAAGGTGTTCTGGGATCAATGAAATACATTCCCAGCAGCCATCACCCTTTGCCTCTATCTTATTGCATATTTTGTCCTAATGTGCTTTCATATTTACATGTCACCATGTTTCCATTGGCTAGTACCTTAAAGTCAGATGTCTGTCAAGCAAACTGACCAGTGACAGAATTGCTTTGTGAGGTTTACATCTTTATGACATCAAATGCTTCACATGAAAAATGCAGTTCATTGTCAAAAATCAGCTATATTAGGAGAGTGAGAATTGTGTTTTAGCATCAATTACACACTAAATATGCTGTCATTGTGTATTTTTAATGGATGTCTTTCAGTTTTAAAGATAGACAGACCGATAGATAGATAGATAGATAGATAGATAGATAGATAGATAGATAGATAGATAGATAGATAGATAGATAGACAGACAGACAGACTGATTTCAACTGGAAGCAGTGCTTACATATTGCTTAATTTTTGGTGGTTATTAAATAGTATGGGTAGGCAAGAAAAGTGCATATATCTTTTATTAGCATAAACTTACCCAAATGCGCTCTTGCATATTTAAGGCATTCAAAGTAATAATATTTCACAGCATTAATACAGTTATGTACTAGACTGGACAATGGTAAGCAGAGCCAGTACTTATATCAACAATGGCCTTATCTGTGTGAAGTTTGTATGTTCTCCCTGTGTTTGCGTGGGTTTCCTCCGGGTGCTGTGGTTTCCTCCCACACTCCAAAAAACATACTGTTAGGTTAATTGGCTGCTATCAAAATTGATCCTAGTCTCTCCCTCTCTGTCTGTGTGTGAGTGTGTGTCTATATTAGGGAATTTAGACTGTAAGCTCCAATAGGGTAGGGACTGATGTGAATGGGTTCTCTGTACAGCGCTGCGCTATTAGTGACACTATATAAATAAATGATAATGAGGATGATGATGATATGTGTTTACTATGCCTATACACATAGCCAGCTTCCACACTTGATTGGCAGATTAATGCATCATTATTGCTAAGTTTGATAACAGTTGTCTAATACAGTGACACTGGTAGAGAAAACCACTATAGACATTCACATAAGCAGCTCTCATCATCATCATTTATGGCATAAGACTTCTTTAATTATACTAAGTTTTTGAGCAGGTCTGCATTATACTTAATTATATAAGGGAGATGTACTTTTAGTAAAAAGTAGCTCTCCAATTTCAAAAGTACATCAACGTAGTATTAATACTTAGATTTAAAGGTGTTCTGGGATCAATGAAATACATTCCCAGCAGCCATCACCCTTTGCCTCTATCTTATTGCATATTTTGTCCTAATGTGCTTTCATATTTACATGTCACCATGTTTCCATTGGCTAGTACCTTAAAGTCAGATGTCTGTCAAGCAAACTGACCAGTGACAGAATTGCTTTGTGAGGTTTACATCTTTATGACATCAAATGCTTCACATGAAAAATGCAGTTCATTGTCAAAAATCAGCTATATTAGGAGAGTGAGAATTGTGTTTTAGCATCAATTACACACTAAATATGCTGTCATTGTGTATTTTTAATGGATGTCTTTCAGTTTTAAAGATAGACAGACCGATAGATAGATAGATAGATAGATAGATAGATAGATAGATAGATAGATAGATAGATAGATAGACAGACAGACAGACTGATTTCAACTGGAAGCAGTGCTTACATATTGCTTAATTTTTGGTGGTTATTAAATAGTATGGGTAGGCAAGAAAAGTGCATATATCTTTTATTAGCATAAACTTACCCAAATGCGCTCTTGCATATTTAAGGCATTCAAAGTAATAATATTTCACAGCATTAATACAGTTATGTACTAGACTGGACAATGGTAAGCAGAGCCAGTACTTATATCAACAATGGCCTTATCTGTGTGAAGTTTGTATGTTCTCCCTGTGTTTGCGTGGGTTTCCTCCGGGTGCTGTGGTTTCCTCCCACACTCCAAAAAACATACTGTTAGGTTAATTGGCTGCTATCAAAATTGATCCTAGTCTCTCCCTCTCTGTCTGTGTGTGAGTGTGTGTCTATATTAGGGAATTTAGACTGTAAGCTCCAATAGGGTAGGGACTGATGTGAATGGGTTCTCTGTACAGCGCTGCGCTATTAGTGACACTATATAAATAAATGATAATGAGGATGATGATGATATGTGTTTACTATGCCTATACACATAGCCAGCTTCCACACTTGATTGGCAGATTAATGCATCATTATTGCTAAGTTTGATAACAGTTGTCTAATACAGTGACACTGGTAGAGAAAACCACTATAGACATTCACATAAGCAGCTCTCATCATCATCATTTATGGCATAAGACTTCTTTAATTATACTAAGTTTTTGAGCAGGTCTGCATTATACTTAATTATATAAGGGAGATGTACTTTTAGTAAAAAGTAGCTCTCCAATTTCAAAAGTACATCAACGTAGTATTAATACTTAGATTTAAAGGTGTTCTGGGATCAATGAAATACATTCCCAGCAGCCATCACCCTTTGCCTCTATCTTATTGCATATTTTGTCCTAATGTGCTTTCATACTTACATGTCACCATGTTTCCATTGGCTAGTACCTTAAAGTCAGATGTCTGTCAAGCAAACTGACCAGTGACAGAATTGCTTTGTGAGGTTTACATCTTTATGACATCAAATGCTTCACATGAAAAATGCAGTTCATTGTCAAAAATCAGCTATATTAGGAGAGTGAGAATTGTGTTTTAGCATCAATTACACACTAAATATGCTGTCATTGTGTATTTTTAATGGATGTCTTTCAGTTTTAAAGATAGACAGACCGATAGATAGATAGATAGATAGATAGATAGATAGATAGATAGATAGATAGATAGATAGACAGACAGACAGACTGATTTCAACTGGAAGCAGTGCTTACATATTGCTTAATTTTTGGTGGTTATTAAATAGTATGGGTAGGCAAGAAAAGTGCATATATCTTTTATTAGCATAAACTTACCCAAATGCGCTCTTGCATATTTAAGGCATTCAAAGTAATAATATTTCACAGCATTAATACAGTTATGTACTAGACTGGACAATGGTAAGCAGAGCCAGTACTTATATCAACAATGGCCTTATCTGTGTGAAGTTTGTATGTTCTCCCTGTGTTTGCGTGGGTTTCCTCCGGGTGCTGTGGTTTCCTCCCACACTCCAAAAAACATACTGTTAGGTTAATTGGCTGCTATCAAAATTGATCCTAGTCTCTCCCTCTCTGTCTGTGTGTGAGTGTGTGTCTATATTAGGGAATTTAGACTGTAAGCTCCAATAGGGTAGGGACTGATGTGAATGGGTTCTCTGTACAGCGCTGCGCTATTAGTGACACTATATAAATAAATGATAATGAGGATGATGATGATATGTGTTTACTATGCCTATACACATAGCCAGCTTCCACACTTGATTGGCAGATTAATGCATCATTATTGCTAAGTTTGATAACAGTTGTCTAATACAGTGACACTGGTAGAGAAAACCACTATAGACATTCACATAAGCAGCTCTCATCATCATCATTTATGGCATAAGACTTCTTTAATTATACTAAGTTTTTGAGCAGGTCTGCATTATACTTAATTATATAAGGGAGATGTACTTTTAGTAAAAAGTAGCTCTCCAATTTCAAAAGTACATCAACGTAGTATTAATACTTAGATTTAAAGGTGTTCTGGGATCAATGAAATACATTCCCAGCAGCCATCACCCTTTGCCTCTATCTTATTGCATATTTTGTCCTAATGTGCTTTCATATTTACATGTCACCATGTTTCCATTGGCTAGTACCTTAAAGTCAGATGTCTGTCAAGCAAACTGACCAGTGACAGAATTGCTTTGTGAGGTTTACATCTTTATGACATCAAATGCTTCACATGAAAAATGCAGTTCATTGTCAAAAATCAGCTATATTAGGAGAGTGAGAATTGTGTTTTAGCATCAATTACACACTAAATATGCTGTCATTGTGTATTTTTAATGGATGTCTTTCAGTTTTAAAGATAGACAGACCGATAGATAGATAGATAGATAGATAGATAGATAGATAGATAGATAGATAGATAGATAGACAGACAGACAGACTGATTTCAACTGGAAGCAGTGCTTACATATTGCTTAATTTTTGGTGGTTATTAAATAGTATGGGTAGGCAAGAAAAGTGCATATATCTTTTATTAGCATAAACTTACCCAAATGCGCTCTTGCATATTTAAGGCATTCAAAGTAATAATATTTCACAGCATTAATACAGTTATGTACTAGACTGGACAATGGTAAGCAGAGCCAGTACTTATATCAACAATGGCCTTATCTGTGTGAAGTTTGTATGTTCTCCCTGTGTTTGCGTGGGTTTCCTCCGGGTGCTGTGGTTTCCTCCCACACTCCAAAAAACATACTGTTAGGTTAATTGGCTGCTATCAAAATTGATCCTAGTCTCTCCCTCTCTGTCTGTGTGTGAGTGTGTGTCTATATTAGGGAATTTAGACTGTAAGCTCCAATAGGGTAGGGACTGATGTGAATGGGTTCTCTGTACAGCGCTGCGCTATTAGTGACACTATATAAATAAATGATAATGAGGATGATGATGATATGTGTTTACTATGCCTATACACATAGCCAGCTTCCACACTTGATTGGCAGATTAATGCATCATTATTGCTAAGTTTGATAACAGTTGTCTAATACAGTGACACTGGTAGAGAAAACCACTATAGACATTCACATAAGCAGCTCTCATCATCATCATTTATGGCATAAGACTTCTTTAATTATACTAAGTTTTTGAGCAGGTCTGCATTATACTTAATTATATAAGGGAGATGTACTTTTAGTAAAAAGTAGCTCTCCAATTTCAAAAGTACATCAACGTAGTATTAATACTTAGATTTAAAGGTGTTCTGGGATCAATGAAATACATTCCCAGCAGCCATCACCCTTTGCCTCTATCTTATTGCATATTTTGTCCTAATGTGCTTTCATACTTACATGTCACCATGTTTCCATTGGCTAGTACCTTAAAGTCAGATGTCTGTCAAGCAAACTGACCAGTGACAGAATTGCTTTGTGAGGTTTACATCTTTATGACATCAAATGCTTCACATGAAAAATGCAGTTCATTGTCAAAAATCAGCTATATTAGGAGAGTGAGAATTGTGTTTTAGCATCAATTACACACTAAATATGCTGTCATTGTGTATTTTTAATGGATGTCTTTCAGTTTTAAAGATAGACAGACCGATAGATAGATAGATAGATAGATAGATAGATAGATAGATAGATAGATAGATAGATAGACAGACAGACAGACTGATTTCAACTGGAAGCAGTGCTTACATATTGCTTAATTTTTGGTGGTTATTAAATAGTATGGGTAGGCAAGAAAAGTGCATATATCTTTTATTAGCATAAACTTACCCAAATGCGCTCTTGCATATTTAAGGCATTCAAAGTAATAATATTTCACAGCATTAATACAGTTATGTACTAGACTGGACAATGGTAAGCAGAGCCAGTACTTATATCAACAATGGCCTTATCTGTGTGAAGTTTGTATGTTCTCCCTGTGTTTGCGTGGGTTTCCTCCGGGTGCTGTGGTTTCCTCCCACACTCCAAAAAACATACTGTTAGGTTAATTGGCTGCTATCAAAATTGATCCTAGTCTCTCCCTCTCTGTCTGTGTGTGAGTGTGTGTCTATATTAGGGAATTTAGACTGTAAGCTCCAATAGGGTAGGGACTGATGTGAATGGGTTCTCTGTACAGCGCTGCGCTATTAGTGACACTATATAAATAAATGATAATGAGGATGATGATGATATGTGTTTACTATGCCTATACACATAGCCAGCTTCCACACTTGATTGGCAGATTAATGCATCATTATTGCTAAGTTTGATAACAGTTGTCTAATACAGTGACACTGGTAGAGAAAACCACTATAGACATTCACATAAGCAGCTCTCATCATCATCATTTATGGCATAAGACTTCTTTAATTATACTAAGTTTTTGAGCAGGTCTGCATTATACTTAATTATATAAGGGAGATGTACTTTTAGTAAAAAGTAGCTCTCCAATTTCAAAAGTACATCAACGTAGTATTAATACTTAGATTTAAAGGTGTTCTGGGATCAATGAAATACATTCCCAGCAGCCATCACCCTTTGCCTCTATCTTATTGCATATTTTGTCCTAATGTGCTTTCATATTTACATGTCACCATGTTTCCATTGGCTAGTACCTTAAAGTCAGATGTCTGTCAAGCAAACTGACCAGTGACAGAATTGCTTTGTGAGGTTTACATCTTTATGACATCAAATGCTTCACATGAAAAATGCAGTTCATTGTCAAAAATCAGCTATATTAGGAGAGTGAGAATTGTGTTTTAGCATCAATTACACACTAAATATGCTGTCATTGTGTATTTTTAATGGATGTCTTTCAGTTTTAAAGATAGACAGACCGATAGATAGATAGATAGATAGATAGATAGATAGATAGATAGATAGATAGATAGATAGACAGACAGACAGACTGATTTCAACTGGAAGCAGTGCTTACATATTGCTTAATTTTTGGTGGTTATTAAATAGTATGGGTAGGCAAGAAAAGTGCATATATCTTTTATTAGCATAAACTTACCCAAATGCGCTCTTGCATATTTAAGGCATTCAAAGTAATAATATTTCACAGCATTAATACAGTTATGTACTAGACTGGACAATGGTAAGCAGAGCCAGTACTTATATCAACAATGGCCTTATCTGTGTGAAGTTTGTATGTTCTCCCTGTGTTTGCGTGGGTTTCCTCCGGGTGCTGTGGTTTCCTCCCACACTCCAAAAAACATACTGTTAGGTTAATTGGCTGCTATCAAAATTGATCCTAGTCTCTCCCTCTCTGTCTGTGTGTGAGTGTGTGTCTATATTAGGGAATTTAGACTGTAAGCTCCAATAGGGTAGGGACTGATGTGAATGGGTTCTCTGTACAGCGCTGCGCTATTAGTGACACTATATAAATAAATGATAATGAGGATGATGATGATATGTGTTTACTATGCCTATACACATAGCCAGCTTCCACACTTGATTGGCAGATTAATGCATCATTATTGCTAAGTTTGATAACAGTTGTCTAATACAGTGACACTGGTAGAGAAAACCACTATAGACATTCACATAAGCAGCTCTCATCATCATCATTTATGGCATAAGACTTCTTTAATTATACTAAGTTTTTGAGCAGGTCTGCATTATACTTAATTATATAAGGGAGATGTACTTTTAGTAAAAAGTAGCTCTCCAATTTCAAAAGTACATCAACGTAGTATTAATACTTAGATTTAAAGGTGTTCTGGGATCAATGAAATACATTCCCAGCAGCCATCACCCTTTGCCTCTATCTTATTGCATATTTTGTCCTAATGTGCTTTCATATTTACATGTCACCATGTTTCCATTGGCTAGTACCTTAAAGTCAGATGTCTGTCAAGCAAACTGACCAGTGACAGAATAGCTTTGTGAGGTTTACATCTTTATGACATCAAATGCTTCACATGAAAAATGCAGTTCATTGTCAAAAATCAGCTATATTAGGAGAGTGAGAATTGTGTTTTAGCATCAATTACACACTAAATATGCTGTCATTGTGTATTTTTAATGGATGTCTTTCAGTTTTAAAGATAGACAGACCGATAGATAGATAGATAGATAGATAGATAGATAGATAGATAGATAGATAGATAGATAGACAGACAGACAGACTGATTTCAACTGGAAGCAGTGCTTACATATTGCTTAATTTTTGGTGGTTATTAAATAGTATGGGTAGGCAAGAAAAGTGCATATATCTTTTATTAGCATAAACTTACCCAAATGCGCTCTTGCATATTTAAGGCATTCAAAGTAATAATATTTCACAGCATTAATACAGTTATGTACTAGACTGGACAATGGTAAGCAGAGCCAGTACTTATATCAACAATGGCCTTATCTGTGTGAAGTTTGTATGTTCTCCCTGTGTTTGCGTGGGTTTCCTCCGGGTGCTGTGGTTTCCTCCCACACTCCAAAAAACATACTGTTAGGTTAATTGGCTGCTATCAAAATTGATCCTAGTCTCTCCCTCTCTGTCTGTGTGTGAGTGTGTGTCTATATTAGGGAATTTAGACTGTAAGCTCCAATAGGGTAGGGACTGATGTGAATGGGTTCTCTGTACAGCGCTGCGCTATTAGTGACACTATATAAATAAATGATAATGAGGATGATGATGATATGTGTTTACTATGCCTATACACATAGCCAGCTTCCACACTTGATTGGCAGATTAATGCATCATTATTGCTAAGTTTGATAACAGTTGTCTAATACAGTGACACTGGTAGAGAAAACCACTATAGACATTCACATAAGCAGCTCTCATCATCATCATTTATGGCATAAGACTTCTTTAATTATACTAAGTTTTTGAGCAGGTCTGCATTATACTTAATTATATAAGGGAGATGTACTTTTAGTAAAAAGTAGCTCTCCAATTTCAAAAGTACATCAACGTAGTATTAATACTTAGATTTAAAGGTGTTCTGGGATCAATGAAATACATTCCCAGCAGCCATCACCCTTTGCCTCTATCTTATTGCATATTTTGTCCTAATGTGCTTTCATATTTACATGTCACCATGTTTCCATTGGCTAGTACCTTAAAGTCAGATGTCTGTCAAGCAAACTGACCAGTGACAGAATTGCTTTGTGAGGTTTACATCTTTATGACATCAAATGCTTCACATGAAAAATGCAGTTCATTGTCAAAAATCAGCTATATTAGGAGAGTGAGAATTGTGTTTTAGCATCAATTACACACTAAATATGCTGTCATTGTGTATTTTTAATGGATGTCTTTCAGTTTTAAAGATAGACAGACCGATAGATAGATAGATAGATAGATAGATAGATAGATAGATAGATAGATAGATAGATAGACAGACAGACAGACTGATTTCAACTGGAAGCAGTGCTTACATATTGCTTAATTTTTGGTGGTTATTAAATAGTATGGGTAGGCAAGAAAAGTGCATATATCTTTTATTAGCATAAACTTACCCAAATGCGCTCTTGCATATTTAAGGCATTCAAAGTAATAATATTTCACAGCATTAATACAGTTATGTACTAGACTGGACAATGGTAAGCAGAGCCAGTACTTATATCAACAATGGCCTTATCTGTGTGAAGTTTGTATGTTCTCCCTGTGTTTGCGTGGGTTTCCTCCGGGTGCTGTGGTTTCCTCCCACACTCCAAAAAACATACTGTTAGGTTAATTGGCTGCTATCAAAATTGATCCTAGTCTCTCCCTCTCTGTCTGTGTGTGAGTGTGTGTCTATATTAGGGAATTTAGACTGTAAGCTCCAATAGGGTAGGGACTGATGTGAATGGGTTCTCTGTACAGCGCTGCGCTATTAGTGACACTATATAAATAAATGATAATGAGGATGATGATGATATGTGTTTACTATGCCTATACACATAGCCAGCTTCCACACTTGATTGGCAGATTAATGCATCATTATTGCTAAGTTTGATAACAGTTGTCTAATACAGTGACACTGGTAGAGAAAACCACTATAGACATTCACATAAGCAGCTCTCATCATCATCATTTATGGCATAAGACTTCTTTAATTATACTAAGTTTTTGAGCAGGTCTGCATTATACTTAATTATATAAGGGAGATGTACTTTTAGTAAAAAGTAGCTCTCCAATTTCAAAAGTACATCAACGTAGTATTAATACTTAGATTTAAAGGTGTTCTGGGATCAATGAAATACATTCCCAGCAGCCATCACCCTTTGCCTCTATCTTATTGCATATTTTGTCCTAATGTGCTTTCATATTTACATGTCACCATGTTTCCATTGGCTAGTACCTTAAAGTCAGATGTCTGTCAAGCAAACTGACCAGTGACAGAATAGCTTTGTGAGGTTTACATCTTTATGACATCAAATGCTTCACATGAAAAATGCAGTTCATTGTCAAAAATCAGCTATATTAGGAGAGTGAGAATTGTGTTTTAGCATCAATTACACACTAAATATGCTGTCATTGTGTATTTTTAATGGATGTCTTTCAGTTTTAAAGATAGACAGACCGATAGATAGATAGATAGATAGATAGATAGATAGATAGATAGATAGATAGATAGATAGATAGACAGACAGACAGACTGATTTCAACTGGAAGCAGTGCTTACATATTGCTTAATTTTTGGTGGTTATTAAATAGTATGGGTAGGCAAGAAAAGTGCATATATCTTTTATTAGCATAAACTTACCCAAATGCGCTCTTGCATATTTAAGGCATTCAAAGTAATAATATTTCACAGCATTAATACAGTTATGTACTAGACTGGACAATGGTAAGCAGAGCCAGTACTTATATCAACAATGGCCTTATCTGTGTGAAGTTTGTATGTTCTCCCTGTGTTTGCGTGGGTTTCCTCCGGGTGCTGTGGTTTCCTCCCACACTCCAAAAAACATACTGTTAGGTTAATTGGCTGCTATCAAAATTGATCCTAGTCTCTCCCTCTCTGTCTGTGTGTGAGTGTGTGTCTATATTAGGGAATTTAGACTGTAAGCTCCAATAGGGTAGGGACTGATGTGAATGGGTTCTCTGTACAGCGCTGCGCTATTAGTGACACTATAATAAATAAATGATAATGAGGATGATGATGATATGTGTTTACTATGCCTATACACATAGCCAGCTTCCACACTTGATTGGCAGATTAATGCATCATTATTGCTAAGTTTGATAACAGTTGTCTAATACAGTGACACTGGTAGAGAAAACCACTATAGACATTCACATAAGCAGCTCTCATCATCATCATTTATGGCATAAGACTTCTTTAATTATACTAAGTTTTTGAGCAGGTCTGCATTATACTTAATTATATAAGGGAGATGTACTTTTAGTAAAAAGTAGCTCTCCAATTTCAAAAGTACATCAACGTAGTATTAATACTTAGATTTAAAGGTGTTCTGGGATCAATGAAATACATTCCCAGCAGCCATCACCCTTTGCCTCTATCTTATTGCATATTTTGTCCTAATGTGCTTTCATATTTACATGTCACCATGTTTCCATTGGCTAGTACCTTAAAGTCAGATGTCTGTCAAGCAAACTGACCAGTGACAGAATTGCTTTGTGAGGTTTACATCTTTATGACATCAAATGCTTCACATGAAAAATGCAGTTCATTGTCAAAAATCAGCTATATTAGGAGAGTGAGAATTGTGTTTTAGCATCAATTACACACTAAATATGCTGTCATTGTGTATTTTTAATGGATGTCTTTCAGTTTTAAAGATAGACAGACCGATAGATAGATAGATAGATAGATAGATAGATAGATAGATAGATAGATAGATAGATAGACAGACAGACAGACTGATTTCAACTGGAAGCAGTGCTTACATATTGCTTAATTTTTGGTGGTTATTAAATAGTATGGGTAGGCAAGAAAAGTGCATATATCTTTTATTAGCATAAACTTACCCAAATGCGCTCTTGCATATTTAAGGCATTCAAAGTAATAATATTTCACAGCATTAATACAGTTATGTACTAGACTGGACAATGGTAAGCAGAGCCAGTACTTATATCAACAATGGCCTTATCTGTGTGAAGTTTGTATGTTCTCCCTGTGTTTGCGTGGGTTTCCTCCGGGTGCTGTGGTTTCCTCCCACACTCCAAAAAACATACTGTTAGGTTAATTGGCTGCTATCAAAATTGATCCTAGTCTCTCCCTCTCTGTCTGTGTGTGAGTGTGTGTCTATATTAGGGAATTTAGACTGTAAGCTCCAATAGGGTAGGGACTGATGTGAATGGGTTCTCTGTACAGCGCTGCGCTATTAGTGACACTATATAAATAAATGATAATGAGGATGATGATGATATGTGTTTACTATGCCTATACACATAGCCAGCTTCCACACTTGATTGGCAGATTAATGCATCATTATTGCTAAGTTTGATAACAGTTGTCTAATACAGTGACACTGGTAGAGAAAACCACTATAGACATTCACATAAGCAGCTCTCATCATCATCATTTATGGCATAAGACTTCTTTAATTATACTAAGTTTTTGAGCAGGTCTGCATTATACTTAATTATATAAGGGAGATGTACTTTTAGTAAAAAGTAGCTCTCCAATTTCAAAAGTACATCAACGTAGTATTAATACTTAGATTTAAAGGTGTTCTGGGATCAATGAAATACATTCCCAGCAGCCATCACCCTTTGCCTCTATCTTATTGCATATTTTGTCCTAATGTGCTTTCATATTTACATGTCACCATGTTTCCATTGGCTAGTACCTTAAAGTCAGATGTCTGTCAAGCAAACTGACCAGTGACAGAATAGCTTTGTGAGGTTTACATCTTTATGACATCAAATGCTTCACATGAAAAATGCAGTTCATTGTCAAAAATCAGCTATATTAGGAGAGTGAGAATAAATAATATTGTGTTTTAGCATCAATTACACACTAAATATGCTGTCATTGTGTATTTTTAATGGATGTCTTTCAGTTTTAAAGATAGACAGACCGATAGATAGATAGATAGATAGATAGATAGATAGATAGATAGATAGATAGATAGATAGATAGATAGATAGATAGACAGACAGACAGACTGATTTCAACTGGAAGCAGTGCTTACATATTGCTTAATTTTTGGTGGTTATTAAATAGTATGGGTAGGCAAGAAAAGTGCATATATCTTTTATTAGCATAAACTTACCCAAATGCGCTCTTGCATATTTAAGGCATTCAAAGTAATAATATTTCACAGCATTAATACAGTTATGTACTAGACTGGACAATGGTAAGCAGAGCCAGTACTTATATCAACAATGGCCTTATCTGTGTGAAGTTTGTATGTTCTCCCTGTGTTTGCGTGGGTTTCCTCCGGGTGCTGTGGTTTCCTCCCCACACTCCAAAAAACATACTGTTAGGTTAATTGGCTGCTATCAAAATTGATCCTAGTCTCTCCCTCTCTGTCTGTGTGTGAGTGTGTGTCTATATTAGGGAATTTAGACTGTAAGCTCCAATAGGGTAGGGACTGATGTGAATGGGTTCTCTGTACAGCGCTGCGCTATTAGTGACACTATATAAATAAATGATAATGAGGATGATGATGATATGTGTTTACTATGCCTATACACATAGCCAGCTTCCACACTTGATTGGCAGATTAATGCATCATTATTGCTAAGTTTGATAACAGTTGTCTAATACAGTGACACTGGTAGAGAAAACCACTATAGACATTCACATAAGCAGCTCTCATCATCATCATTTATGGCATAAGACTTCTTTAATTATACTAAGTTTTTGAGCAGGTCTGCATTATACTTAATTATATAAGGGAGATGTACTTTTAGTAAAAAGTAGCTCTCCAATTTCAAAAGTACATCAACGTAGTATTAATACTTAGATTTAAAGGTGTTCTGGGATCAATGAAATACATTCCCAGCAGCCATCACCCTTTGCCTCTATCTTATTGCATATTTTGTCCTAATGTGCTTTCATATTTACATGTCACCATGTTTCCATTGGCTAGTACCTTAAAGTCAGATGTCTGTCAAGCAAACTGACCAGTGACAGAATAGCTTTGTGAGGTTTACATCTTTATGACATCAAATGCTTCACATGAAAAATGCAGTTCATTGTCAAAAATCAGCTATATTAGGAGAGTGAGAATTGTGTTTTAGCATCAATTACACACTAAATATGCTGTCATTGTGTATTTTTAATGGATGTCTTTCAGTTTTAAAGATAGACAGACCGATAGATAGATAGATAGATAGATAGATAGATAGATAGATAGATAGATAGATAGATAGATAGATAGATAGACAGACAGACAGACTGATTTCAACTGGAAGCAGTGCTTACATATTGCTTAATTTTTGGTGGTTATTAAATAGTATGGGTAGGCAAGAAAAGTGCATATATCTTTTATTAGCATAAACTTACCCAAATGCGCTCTTGCATATTTAAGGCATTCAAAGTAATAATATTTCACAGCATTAATACAGTTATGTACTAGACTGGACAATGGTAAGCAGAGCCAGTACTTATATCAACAATGGCCTTATCTGTGTGAAGTTTGTATGTTCTCCCTGTGTTTGCGTGGGTTTCCTCCGGGTGCTGTGGTTTCCTCCCACACTCCAAAAAACATACTGTTAGGTTAATTGGCTGCTATCAAAATTGATCCTAGTCTCTCCCTCTCTGTCTGTGTGTGAGTGTGTGTCTATATTAGGGAATTTAGACTGTAAGCTCCAATAGGGTAGGGACTGATGTGAATGGGTTCTCTGTACAGCGCTGCGCTATTAGTGACACTATATAAATAAATGATAATGAGGATGATGATGATATGTGTTTACTATGCCTATACACATAGCCAGCTTCCACACTTGATTGGCAGATTAATGCATCATTATTGCTAAGTTTGATAACAGTTGTCTAATACAGTGACACTGGTAGAGAAAACCACTATAGACATTCACATAAGCAGCTCTCATCATCATCATTTATGGCATAAGACTTCTTTAATTATACTAAGTTTTTGAGCAGGTCTGCATTATACTTAATTATATAAGGGAGATGTACTTTTAGTAAAAAGTAGCTCTCCAATTTCAAAAGTACATCAACGTAGTATTAATACTTAGATTTAAAGGTGTTCTGGGATCAATGAAATACATTCCCAGCAGCCATCACCCTTTGCCTCTATCTTATTGCATATTTTGTCCTAATGTGCTTTCATATTTACATGTCACCATGTTTCCATTGGCTAGTACCTTAAAGTCAGATGTCTGTCAAGCAAACTGACCAGTGACAGAATTGCTTTGTGAGGTTTACATCTTTATGACATCAAATGCTTCACATGAAAAATGCAGTTCATTGTCAAAAATCAGCTATATTAGGAGAGTGAGAATTGTGTA
>NW_027447994.1:0-18683 GCF_038048845.1 Mixophyes fleayi | reverse complement strand
TACATACAATGTGATATGTAATGTACTAAGTACGGTTAGTGATTAATAGAAACATTGAATTCGAGGGCCGATAAGGAAATTTGGCCCAGCGAGTATGCCCAATTTTTTATTGCTGAAAATCTCAGACCCTATTTGATCCCTAGCTTTTTCAGAGTTAGAGTAGCCTTATGTCTATCCCAAGCATGTTTAAATTTCCCTACAATATTAGTGTTCATTACCCCTGTTGGAGGCTTCGCCACCTATCTACTACCCTTCAAAATTACCCTAAATCTACAACTTTCCAGTCTATGTGCATGTCCTCTTGTTCCAATATTTCTCTTCCTCTGAAGAATGCATAACCTCCAGTACCTTGTTAAAAACCCTTGATATATTTGAAACCTCTATCATATTCCCCTTCTGCCGCCTCTGCTACAAGATATACATTTGTTGATCCTTTAGTCTTTCCTGGTGGGCTTTGTGACTAAGACCATGCACCATTTTATATGCCTTTCTTTGCACAATTTCAAATTTCGATATATGCCTCTGAAGATATGGCCTCATGCACTGAGCACAGTATTCCAGGTGTGGGTCACGCCAATAACCTACAAGTTGGCATCACTACCTCTCTCTGGTCATTGCTACTTCTTCCTTTCTATGCAACCTAGCATCCAACTTCTCTTTCCCATTGCTTTGTTACATTGTTCGCTTAAATTTAAGGGGTATATTTACTAAACTGCGGGTTTGAAAAAGTGGAGATGTTGCCTATAGCAACCAATCAGATTATAGTTATCATTTATTTAGTACATTCTACAAAATGATAGCTAGAATCTGATTGGTTATAAAGGCAACATCTCCACTTTTTCAAACCCGTAATTTAGTAAATATTCCCCCTGGTCTCCTAAAATAGTAACCTAGATCCCTTTCCTTCCCAGTAGTTGACATTTTAGTGCGATTTATATTATATTGTGTTTGGTATTTAATATATGTTTTCACATTAAACTGTACTTGCCACACTCATGACCATTTCCATAATATATCTAGATCAACAATCATTTTGCTTCCCCCTTTTGCATATCTATGTGTCATATGCAAAAGAGGCATACTTTACCTTCAGTACTTATAGTAATGTCACCAATAAAGATATTGAAGATCACTGGTCCAAGTACAGATCTCTGGGGTACTGCATTGATAACCTCTCCCTCTACGGATTGCGTTCCATTCTCTACAAATCATTGCTGTCTATCCATCATCTAAGATCTTATCCATTTAACCACTTTGAATCCTTCCCAATATATTTAGCAGTCTTTGATGTGGAACAGTGTCTAAGACTAAGGGCTAGATTTACGAAGCTGCGGGTTTGAAAAAGTGGGGATGTTGCCTATAGCAACCAATCAGATTCTAGCTGTCATTTTGTAGAAAGCACTAAATAAATGAAAGCTAGAATCTGATTGGTTGCTATAGGCAACATCCCCACTTTTTCAAACCCGCAGCTTAGTAAATCTAGCCCTAAGAGTTTACTAAAATCTAGACAAGTTACATCTACATCTCCACCTTGATCTTACCTTATTCACCCAGTTAAAACGTCAATCAGATTTATTTGATATAACTTCTCCCAATAAATCTGTGTTGCGTTGGATCTCACAAGCTGCTTGATTTGAGATCATTGCTCTGCAAATGTACACAGTTATTATATACATTCAAATGAAAATAAAGTCTAGAATTTTTTTTCTGGGATCTATAACTGCATCAGGCCGTGTACAGATTCTGTAGAAATAGCTGGTTACATTTTTTGGGTACATTTCTGAAACCAGAATGCAACGGTGAAACATGATGGAGTTTCTGCTATGGTCTGAGGATCTGAAAGTTGGAAGCCTAGAATTTATTAAGCAAAAAAATGATAAAATACCATAAGTGTGCAGAGGTATTTTGGAATTACATTTTATGCTATCTGTAAAAAAACATGTGCTCTGGAAGAAATGAGTGTTTCAGCAAGGCAGTGATGTTGAGGAAATATTTTGAAAATCCACAATCACTGTGCTACAGCCACTCTCCCAATCCCCGGATCTTTATCCTATTAAGAACATGTTGGATTAGATGGAGGTTAAACTGACTGAACTTAAAACTGTTTTGTGTGAAATTTGGGACATAGTAATTTCTAAAACACCATAACTCATCCTCTGCCAGTAGTTAAAAAAACTCAAAGGTGATCCAAACAAGTACCTGCTACTTCATTATTTCAGGTTTTTTTTTTAACGGTTTCTTACTGCTCCAAAATGAGTAAAATTGCTGTTTTTTGTTAAAGACAATTGTTGTTATTTTTTTTTATTTTTTTTATTTAGTTTGATTTTAATTTTTACAATTTGACTTTGAAAAGCAGTTTGATGGGAGGTCAAGTGCCACAAATCGCATCATTTTGGCTCTACATCGTGCTGCAGCGGGTGGATCCAAAATTATGTGATTCACTACCTCCACTAGGAAATGGGCGGGATCTGGGAGAAAGGCCTGCTACGCTAAATTCGGGAGTCTCCCAGACATTCCGGGAGATACCGGCAACTCAGCCCGTTTGCTGAATGGACATATTTTGTCCAATTTGGCAACATATGGCCACATATATCCCAAGTGACAGGATCGTACTATGTGTGGCATTAGATGAACAGGCTTTTTAGTATTATTTCTGGCATTTCCTTTCACAGGGAATCAGTTTACTATAATGGATCACACACTCCATATTTGCCGCAGTTCTTTTAGGGTAAAAATTACACTGAAAAGAAAAAAAAAATACAACAAAAAATATTTCACATTATTTCCTAATTACCAGGCTAGTCTTAGCATCATCCAGCTAGTATCAACATTATGCCAATTAACATTATCCATCTCCATTATCTATTAAATCACATCAGCATTCCAATACACACTAAAGTTAGCGAGCAGGTGAGATGCTGTTGTTAGGTATGAATGCGGTTCGTCAATGATCACTCCAGGCATCTGAAGCATGTATTACATGCAATAGGTCACGGATGAGGTAGATTGCGGTGTTTCCTGATTGTTTTGTGTGTAGATATAGGTATTTAGGAGTGGCATCACCCACCCATCAGTGTAGAACTTGCTTATGTTCATTCTTCATGGGTCAGTTTAAATATAAGACAGGTCTTTAGAATGATGTAATGTGCACCTACAGAGCTACGGATTTCATCTTTTTGCTACTCAGCAGCCTGTGAAGCTGAAATTAGTCTAATGCTCGTCTCTCTGAAGAAATTCATGTATAAATGTTTCATTGTGAATTAGTTTGCACACATCCACTAAAAAACAAAAGTAAGGTAAACCCACAATAATTAAATCACATGCTCAAACTACTAACAGGAATTAATAAATATGAAAACTAGATCAAGTGACTATCATCTTATGTACATGAGGCAAATTCCAAACAATTGCAGATGTATAAAAAAAGCTGTAAGACACACCAGGAATATCCAAACACAAGAGGTACAAGGTAATATAGCACGTTAAGGTCAGAAGGTCAATGTTTAAAGTGCATCTACTAACCCCTCCGAAAATGTTGGCTTTAAACCATAAAACATTGTTAAGTCTCATTTGGCTACAGAGGGAAGGAAAGGAGTAAAATAACGGGAGCTTACAGAGACAGTACATCAGAAAAAGACTTAGGGGTATATTTACTAAACTGCGGATTTGAAAAAGTGGAGATGTTGCCTATAGCAACCAATCAGATCCCAGCTGTCATTTTACAGACTGTACTAAATAAATAACTAGATCTGGTTGGCTGCTATAGGCAACATCTCCACATTTTCAAACCCACAGTTTGGTAAATATTCCCCTTATGCTAGGTACACACTACAGACATTTTCTACCGATGCAATATCGTTAACGATTTTAACAATGACTGAATATTAAAAAATGTCCCGATCAGCAGATTCATGTGTACACACTAAACACGTTTTACAAGATTTACCGTCAGATCTGTGCTCTTCATCTGTCATAAGCGGATGAAAAGATGTGGACTCTGCACACTCCATAGAGATCTATGAACACTGCTGGTCCAGAGTGCATACACACTGCAGGATTGGAACCACATTGTTTCATCGCTGAACAAGATTTTTAGTCTGGTTTAAAAATCAAATCAAAGGATACAATGTGATTTGGAACAATAACCGTTCATCGCTGGAGCGTACACATTAATGCAATATCTTGTCCAACGGTCGTTTATCATGTGATTGGTCTGATAATGGGCTGAAAAACCTGTAGTGTGTACCCAGCCTAATACTAGGAAAACCTGTAAAACATAAAGCATAATAGAGCTAGGTAGATTCAGTTAGATATAAATAGAATTAGTTAGAGAAATAGAGTCATTATAGGGAGAGTAGAGCGAGCCAGGAGTGGAAGCGGACATTAGAGCGCAATTGCAGGCAATTCATATGCAAACACAACTGGCACAGTTGTCTACGTCTTGAGAGGCAGAACCGGAGTGGGGGATGGGGTGGTCTAATGTAGGCCACATACTGTTAGGGCGGTCCAACGCAGATGCAGCCGATTCAAGTGTTGCAACTAAGATAGACTATAAAAAAACGCATCGGACAGTAGGCATTGAGATCATCTTTATGTATGTAAAAAAGTATAAAAAAATATATATACCGGTATTTGACAATAATTTTTTTCTTAATTTATTATACTGCTAGCAGCTATTTTAATTTATTATGAAATAAAAAAAATGTATTCTGAACTTTTATTGTACATACTATGGTCTGTACTGTGTGTCTACGTACGGCAAGTACAATACTGTGTAGGCAAAGTGTATTTCCACCCCGATTCAAGTGGAAACGTATACTGAGATACCCTTGTCTTTGAATAGGGCGAAACTACGCACAAGTTGCATGCTCTTTTAAAACACTTAACTTGCGTCCAAGTTGCATTCGGACATGAATCAGGCCCTTAGTGTGGGGACCTAACATCCAGCCCACAGACACAAATGTCACAGGTATATCGGCCTTGCATACAATAATCCCTCTTGGCCCCTCTCTCTCTCTTTCACTGACCTCTTGCTTATGTCTATCTATACATCTCTCATGCAATAAATATTTCCCTATGCAAAACACCAGACTCTATTCATAGTAAAGTTTTCCAAAGAAATTTCACCCAGGCGGACTGGCCATTAATACAATGAAATTAATCTATTTTATTTATACAAAGCAAAAGATGACAATCCTGTCCTGTTTTCTCTCTACCCATAGACCAGACCAGAGGTAGATAACCTGTTCATCTCCCCTCAAGTATGCAACTGTGGAACTACAAGTCCCATCATGCCAGGCAGGGCATGGTGAGCCTTGTAGTACTACAACAGCTAGAGGATTATCAAGCTAATATAGCTTCCCTATATTAATCCCCCAGTCTCTTCCCCCATTAAGGTGTAATAAAAATGCCCCATGACCTACACAAAGACAGTATTAAAAGATAAAACCAGTTCGCCTGGACTCAGGCAGCTTGACTAGGTGCAAACAGCGGCTCACATGACCACCAATCGGAGAGGAACCTGACTGCAACAGTCAAATAGAGTCGCCGGGGTAACGGAGCCATGAACATTCCGCAGGGAAAGTGGTCTAATTGCTGCATCGTGCAGTACAGAGCTGCACCCCTATCGTGGCAGTAGAAAGATGTGACCATGCGTTCCCTCCCCAAATAGCCTGAAACATAGTAATGATGTAATTATAGAAACTGTGAATTACCTATATAGGAATCCAGTCATATAGCTTAGACCAGCTGTCACCAGCTTCTACAGAAATGGGGAAAGTGCCGATTATACTGGCAAATACTATCCTACATTAAACACTGTATATTTTAATTACATATATTTACACATTTACATATATACACACACGCGCACATCACACCTTCATAGAGTATACAATTCATTTATTTACGATTTTAATCATATGATTACCCGTAACCAGGGGAGGGCTGTCAAATTTTAGCCCGGGGGACCAGACTCGGTTCAGCATCCTATTAGGAACATTTTAAAGGGAAAAAAAGAAATGAAGGTAACCCAGTCAAAGGATGTCCATTATGGGACCAGCCCAGGGCAGCCTAGCCAGCCACTACCCATAACTTTGTCCCTTCCAAATTCCTTTCCTTAACCCCACTAATGAAGAACATTCCTTTAAAAGTATATTTTTATTGTTGTCTTGTCCTGGTTGGGGGGTTGTTGTCTCTGTGTCGGACTCACTGATACTCGCTCAGAAAACAGCAGTAGAGCAGTCACCCTTGCCCAATATTGGACGAGATCATCACAGTATTAGGGAGGGGCTGGTAACAAATAAGTGACCAGGACAAATTAGTCCATGCCTGCCACTAAGAAACCACGTGGGAAGAGCCCTAGGGATGGGTACCCCTAGTTGGGGGTGGGGGGGTCCACTTTTTTTTATTGCAAACCCCACCTCCCTTGGCCTCATGCTGACCAGCCTGAAGTTGGTTGTCATTATGGTAGAGGGACCTTATGCTGTGGATTCCCCTGCTATAGTGCCACCAGCACCAGTAAAATTGGGGGGACCCCACGCTTTTGCTAGTACCAGCCTAGGCTGGCCGCACTAGAGTTAAGCAGTTGTTTTTGTTTTTTTTTTTGGGGGGGGGGGGGGGGGGGCGGCGTTGTTTTTATTGATGTGCCGATGGGTCCAGCAGCTGTATTTCAGGCCGGACCACTGGATGTCGAGCGCATTCCTATTTGAATGTCGACCTTATGACTGTCATCTTCACTACCTGTTGACAGTCACAATATCGCCATTTTAACCACATAAACACACTGAACCTTTCAACATTTCCGGCTGTCGACAGGATCAGTGTCAACAGATTTACTACATCCCTCTTTGACTATGATCTTCAAAACTTTATTTTGTATTTCACTTATCTACCTCCCTTTGATGTTTATAGTGTTTCTGTAACAATGATCTAATCTGCACACCTGATAAATTATGATTTTGGACACACAGGTAAGGCAGTTGCTCGTTGATTACATCATACAAATAAATCTTTCGCTATTGTCATTACCTCACCCACTTGTCACTATGAAACAATGTGACCTATCGAACGTGACACCCTCAGTATTATGAAAACATGAGCTAATGGCTAAGAGATGCCACATCCTGTATGACATCACTCAAAGATAATTTGTAGTTGCTTCCCCAGAACAAAACCGAGATAAGATAATACACAGGTTATGAAAATTCCAGATTGTTTTATAGCTGATGAAAGCGAATCTAAACTTATAATATAAAATGACCCAATACTTAAAAGGTAACCGTCACAAACATGTATGGAAAGGTTTTCATATTAGACAAATTTGCGCTGCATTCTGATTGGTTCAGTGGCAGTTCCATGGAACACAGGTTAAGTGAGGGGGTATCATAGGCTAGACACCTTTGTGTATACGCCATAAAAGTAATCAGTATAATTAGTATCGGTAGTTTATGTCATAAAAGAGGTCTTAGAAACCTCAATGCGTTTTGCCTAATATAAACTTCTTTGGGGAGATAATATCTTTTGTATAGTCAGTTTTTTGTTTGGGGGTGATGCTTTGTGGTTCCAATCAGCATGAATTGTAGCTTCTGTAATTAGAAATCACCTGTAATAATTAATGCTAAGTAGAAGCACGAATCACAACCCCCCAACAAAAACCGAAGGTCGCATAACAAGAACTTAGAGTGCAAGTGCAACTATGAATTTGTTTAATAAATGCTTTCAACAGTTTTTAACCAACTGTGCACATCTTCCTCTTTATGGCATATAAAACAATCTGCCAAATAAAGGGCCACTAATCTTTACACTAACTTTAAGGAGATAAATTAAGGCTTTATCAAGCATGCTGAATATACTATACTAGCAGCTGGATGAGACCAATTGAAGAATCCTACACTCACAGCAAAGAAAAAAGGTAAAACTTCTGCTGGAAAACTGAACTGTTTCACATGGGAATTTAACAGACTATCAATCTACAGAAAGACATTCCTGGACGGACATTAGGTTACTAAATACATTATTTGTAATGTACAGCACTAACATCATATTGTTTAGTTATTCTATTATAATTATATAATGTGTTTTTTGCAGGACGTTGCTTGCCCATATTTTTTCCCAATTCGTAAATGAGCTTTAAAATCTTAACTGAATAACTCTGTGATAATCTCATATTTCCCAACATGACCTATTTCTCTTGGTTGACAATGGTCTGCTCCGGTCTTCCCACTGATTTACCATTGTTGTAACTTGTGCTGAGTGAATGCATTAAAGTAAGAGTTGTATATGCATCAATGGCAGATTTCAGCCCAGGTTACTGCAATAGGAATGTAAGTGGTAAGAATAGCGGCATTGTGTACGGAGTGAAATGGATCATGTTGTAAAGCATGCAATCTCATCTTTGATCTACAGAAAGACTGATACACTCTATTGTAGGCATGTCTTGAAGGTGATCTAGATTAACCAGCTTTCAACTGGTAAGTCACAGCTTCCTTTGTAGTCCGTGAATCAGATATTCTTACCCTAGAGCCGCCTTTAATCTAACAATTAGAAGCTAATTTAAAAGGACAAAGCCTCCAAAGTGGATGAGTTGATTCATTCAGGAAACTAGAAAACATTCAACAATATCTGTGTTTTTACGTCAATAAAATGTCTTCCTGATTACCTGAATTAACTTCTTCAGCTCATACAACTGCAGCCGGTAGGCACAAACCAACAATTAGAAGCTACAAATGCGGCTAGATGCTATGTAGGCTAGATGCAGGTAGATATGTCAAAACAGTTACCCCATTGTCTTGGAACTATATAGAGATGATAGTAACAACTGTCATGTGTATGTTATAATAAGTGATGCCTGACTGGTTAAATAACAAAACATAGGGGTCTGTTTACTAAGCCAAAAAATCTGGAGAAAACAACCGTTTCTTCCCTAGAATGTCCATACTGGCTCTTGTTTTAATTTATCAAGGGGTTAAAGACCCTTCCTTAACCTCATCAATGTTGGTCGCTGCAATGTGACACATTTTAAAAAACCAAGGACAATCTCAAGATGCCCGGTCCCAACGCTATGCCCTTGTGTGGCAACTGGGCATGAGCGGCTAAGGTGACACATGTGCAGTTGCCACACAAGGATCAGATGAAGGAGTTTTAGTTACTTTAGGAGGGGGGGTTTGCCAGGGCTCGCCAATGATCCCGGTCTTCATAAATACCAGCGGCAGTTAATTATGTTTCAAGGCGGAATACAGCAGTATAAAATGATTCTTACTGCTGCTCACCAGTCTCCACTGAAAAATAGACCCATAAACTTTGATCCTCATGTCTAGGTTTGCCTTGTCCTGTGATTTTGAATTCCATCATGGAACACCCGACAAAACCGAGTTATATTACATTTGGGAGGAGCCTGTTTATTGAGCACAGGTGGGCATTGAGAGGGAATAGGAGACAGTGTGAGACACTGTTTCATCCTGTACAAAGAACACAAGCTTTCATACTGGTCACTTATTGTAGCATGTTCTGTACTTAATTGTTTCACCGCCATTTCCACCCAGATAACCACTGCGACTCTTTTAGGCAAAAATTACATCCACAGGATAGTAGAACATTTTATGGCTGATGTTGACCTTTTCCAAATTTTTGTTCATACTTGACATTATTTATCATCATCAATTATTTATATAGCGCCACTAATTCCACAGCGCTGTACAGAGAACTCACTCACCCTGTCCCATTGAAGCTTATAGTCTATATTCCCTAACACACACAGCCCGAGAGAGACTAGGGTCAATTTTGATAGCAGCCAATTAACCTACCAGTGTGTTTTTGGAGTATGGGAGGAAACCGGAGCACCCGGAGGAAACCCACGCAAACACGGGTAGAACATACAAACTCCGCACAGATAAGGCCATGGTCACGCAAACACGGGGAGAACATACAAACTCCACACAGGCAAGGCCATGGTCAGGAATCAAACTCATGACCCCAGTGCTGTGAGGCAGAAGTGCTAACCACTTACAATGTACTACCAAATGTCCTAACTAAACATCTGTATTTAATCTATACAAGGGTCCATTTTATATTTTAATCATTTGTTGTTGGGGAAAATGACAAAAACATTGACTTCTATCATTCTACAGAATCTATAATCCTTTCTTTCTCCAGGAATGAGCTATAAGCACACACGGTCACATTTACTATCTACTGTGAAGGCTTTGCACAGAACTTTGCACAGTCCATGCAGTTTTTATGCTGTATATCGGTATTTTTATTTTTATGACACTAAACAAACCTTTGCACTGACACAGTCATGTGTTCATTGCAAGATCTGGCACTTTAACTTCCATTCATTTATTTGAATGAAGTTCAGGTTAACCATGTGAATGCTCCATGGAATGCTCCATTCCATGTGAATGCTCCAAAAACTCTCCCAAATCTTGAGCATTCTCTACATAAATACATGACCTCATGAATGTTTCCTCAACTTTTTACTGACAGGTTATACATTCCTCAGTATTTCCTACTCCATATCATCAGCGCATTATAACACAAGGTGGAGGGGCTGAGCTTTGTTCACCATTGTTCCTTAAAGCACCATAACAATAATAAAATGGGCACTATTGAGGCCTGTTTGTTCACTTTCCCGATCGCCTTTTGTTCAGGCTCCTGAGGGACATGAATTGAAAGCTCCTTTTACATGAAATTAGATTCAACTACAGCACAGGCTCACAATCAATGCACTTTGGCCTCATTCACATATTCTGCTTCTTGAAGGCACAGAGTGCTATTGTACCAGCATGGGAACACTAACTCCATACAGTACTTTCTTTTTACATTTTCTAGAACTAGAGGATTCTGGGATGTAATGCAAAAGAACGATTCAAATGTAAACAACTAGTACTGCAGTGGAAGAAAATATGTTTGTTTCTTTCACATAGTAAAGTAAGCATATTATCTTTCACTATAATTAATAATTTGCATGCCTGACACACGTAATATTACACCAAGGCATTATAAATGTAGATACTACTATGATGTTACAGATAGTCGGTGGCAAATATGGAATCACCTTAACTAAACCTCACAATCCTGAAGCTGGGATGTCTTTAAAATGTTCCTAATAAGCTGGTGAGCTGGGTCTCGCCCCCTGGGCTACAATTCGCCATCCAGACCCTTCCTTTTCTACATAAAGGGGTGTAAGACATAAATGGGATACTTTGTGTGCATTTTATAGAATGAATCCTGCAATGGAAGTTTGCCAATTGAGAGCCTCAAAGTCAATAATCCTAGTTGTGTGATTGGCAACTCACTATGGCAGAACCTCAGACTTTATTGCAGGGCCAAACACAGGATTTGTAGAGGGGGGTTTCCACACCACGCCGCCAGTGGGCGTGACCAGCATGCATGGGGGCATGGCTATAATATTAGACAGTGCTTGGCTGCTCTCCAACTCTTCTTATCCCCATAATATACATGGGCAATGCTGCATGCACTACTGTTAGGTAGCTCTCCCTTTTCAAGCAGAGCCGTGTAAAGCAGGGGCAGTGTCCAGCCACCTCAATTATACAGTGCCCCAGGCTTGGAGGGGGGTTTCCAGGCACTAAGAAAACCCCCACCCCTTGATTTGCCTATGCATTGCTACCCTGACATGCATGTATTTAACATGATATTAGTGCCATATAATGCTATTTGTTTCTTTTTTGCAAATTTGATAAAAAAATTAATGTTTGAACCTAGACCCCACTGGTCGTAAGAATTTTTTAATTTCTAAATTTATTATTTAATTCAATGCTTTACCAACTGCCCATTGTGAGAAATACACACAGACAAGTGCAACAGAATCACACTTTACAGGCAGACTGTTTAATCATTATTGGGGCTCATCAGTGTATGCTAGAAAACTTCTGCTCAGCATGTGAAGTGCTATAGGAATGAATTGCCTAGGAAATTAAATAAGTTTAGAGAGAGCTTAAAAACTTAATCGACTGCCACGCAAATGTTATTTTCATGAAGCCGCTGCAAATAGTATTCGGGAAAAGTTTGAAAATCACAATTCCCAAGTGAGGTTTGTTTCTTAAAATAATCAGATACATGATAGTTTTAATGAATTATCAGTAGACCTCTAGTCCTTCTTACATAGTCAACCTGCACTATAACACCAGTTTTATCACATATTTTTAGCTGTCATAAAGAGGGAACACAAAGATATTTTCCAGAAAACGTTTATAATGATCCCAATGAACTATGCTTTTATAAATACGTAGAATATAAACTTTGTGTTTGTGATATTATTTTGCTAGCTTTTCTTTGTGCATGCAATCTGACAATATTGTGCGCACAAAGTTCACTCCGACAAAAGGCAGATTAGTCTGGTCTGTAATAAAGTGACCAGGAAGAATTGTTGTGTCTAGCCCAGCGCCAAATGTTAATCACAATATTGTGGCTTTCAGGAGAGATAGCTAAATGATCATAATCTTGTATGCACGCCCTTCATTTACAAGGGGTCACTGAGATTTTTATAGAGTACACTCCATTGATTTTTATGCAGCTGCAGAAATAGTATACACTCTGATTTTTTCAGTTGGAATTAGTGTGCACACAAAGTACTTGGTATGCAGATGTCTGCATAAGATAGAGCCGTGTACTATGCTACCTTAATATATAACCACCATATAAAATACCAACCTCACGTATCACCAGGTATATAGTCTCTGCACAAAACTGCATTAAAACTGTATTACTTTCATTATGTGTCAGCATAACACCAGTTTTCTGGACTAACACTGTTTTTTTGGCCTGTGTGTTTAAGCTGACATTACAAAGAGGGGGTCCTGCTTACAAAGGGGTCAGAATCTTATTTTGTATGGCAGAAATTCCCAAGTTAATTTACATAGCGTACAAGCAGTCGCAAGAGAGCACATTTTTGCTTTGTGCATCATTCATAACCCCCATTAATATAGAATACCAACTTTTTTTTTTCAAAGTAATTGTAAGGGTTTCAGTGCCCTACATAGTCCCAAACTAGCATGTATAATGAGGTATAATAGAAACAGGGATACCTCACTTTGTATTAAACTCTAATAATTAATTATGAATTTAGGACTTTCAGTTTTAACTGACTTGGCAACTTCCTATCTTTCGTGTCTAGATAGAGATTCTCTCAACAGTCCAACTCCCAAGAGATGGAATTGAAGGAGAGTGGTTCAGTGACATGAAAATGACATGTGACCTGGTTGGTTCTCCTAAGTGTCTCCTTATCCCAAGGAAGGATACGATTACTGACAGCTAATCATTAGGACCAGGAGTATTCTCAGCCTTTCACTTAGACCCAGCAACAGCCAAGGAGAAGGATACTCTTGTGCTTGGTAAATGCTTAGTAACAATTGTGTACAATGATTACAGTAAAAGCATTTTTTAAAGCAGGAAGTATTTACATGCTTCCTCCTATATACATAGTATTTACATGCTTCCTCCTATATACATAGTATTTACATGCTTCCTCCTATATACATAGTATTTACATGCTTCCTCCTATATACATAGTATTTACATGCTTTCTCCTATATACATAGCATTTACATGCTTCCTCCTATATACATAGCATTTACATGCTTCCTCCTATATACATAGTATTTACATGCTTCCTCCTATATACATAGTATTTACATGCTTCCTCCTATATACATAGCATCAGCTCAGAATACAAAACTGAAGGATTTAATCCTTGCTTTAGGAATTGAGGACTGAGTCAAGCAAATCACTCTTATATGTCCCCATGGCTAAAGAATGAAAGAATAAAAAGAATATATCTTATAATAGTGCCCTGGTCACTTGCAATTCTACAGATATAAATACGTTTCTGTATTGAATTGTATAACTTGAAGTTGCCCGTCAGTCTCAAGTTGTGATTTAATTATATGCTGCAATTATTGGCCATTTATTACAAGGCAAATATGCCTCTCTATTGGTGCTTATCCCATTGGCTAAATACAGTATACATCAGGGGGTATATGTACTAAACTGCGGGTTTGGAAAAGTGTAGATGTTGCCTATAGTCAGTGCTTTTTTTGTGAGGAAAAAGGTGCTGGAACTCACATCACGTAGTCAATCACTGTACACACACCCACACACATCAGTTGTGTAGCGAAATATAACAGTCGCCGCCCGCAGTAAGCACTCAGTGCACGACTACACGACCAATCACAAGGTGAGCAGCGCCACAAGCCGAGCAGCGCCACAAGCCGAGCAGCGCCACAAGCCGAGCAGCGCCATCACAACCAGCGCGGACGAAGTACGCATGCATCAGACTGGACACACAAGCAGCCTGCATGCACTGTTTTAAGGATTTTGCTGCCGACCTGCTACGCTCGACAGGGTGATTCAAGTCCACGTGGACCAAACATCAAATGTTCAAAAGTTACTTTTAAAACTTGGGAAATCCGACAAAAAAAGGTGGCGGAACTGAGCTCCGGTGAGTTCTACGGCAAAAAAAGCATTGCCTATGGCTACCAATCAGATTCTAACTGTCATTTTGTAGAATGCACTAAATAAATGACAGCTAGAATCTGATTGGTTGCTATAGGCAACATCTCCACTTTGTCAAACCCGCAGTTTAGTAAATCAAGTCTCAGGACTTACATAAAAACTTGAGTGCAGTGCAGCCACCCCAAACTCCTGCACAACCACTACCCCAGATCCCCATGAACCACACTCACAATAGAGTGTAGCTGGCTGTCATTTTCAAAGAAAATGTTGTTGTTCCATTTAAATAAAGCCACTAGGGCCAGGCATAGATTTTTTTTTTTTTATGGATAGAGGGTAGTTTCTATACATATGTTTCAGCGGACACTGGAGCACTACAATTCCCATCTTGACAAGTTTACTGAACATGATTATACATTTGTTTTAGCATTTGAAATGTTCCTTCTCCATATATATTGAATTGACAAGTAAATAATTTCATTGAGCATTAAAAAAAAAAGAGGAATTTTATTGTGCAGTTGGTAAATATTGAAAAATGGGATCATGTCAAGTTTAGTCTTTACAGAGTAAAATCTTGACTCTAACAATAGGTTCACAGCCTGGAGACGTTCCAATACAAATTGCTCTTTGGTTATATTGGTTAGAAAAGGTGTGTCATGGGGGTTGTACTACTATGAGTAAGGAGATTTGAAAGGTAGATTTAGTGTTTAATGTCTAAATCAGAGTATAGCTTTCCCTGTATATATTATTATTTTTTATAAAGCATCAACATACAGCACTACACTATGTTGAACAATGGGAGTAGGCGCTTTTGAGATACTGTTAACACATGGGTTGTGTGCAGAAATCACAAATTGTCATTTGCTTGGTTACAGAAAGATGTACTTATAGGGTGTGTGTGTGTGTCTATTTATACTCGCCTGTAATCTGGACTTGCACACACCCAGGGTTACAGGTAGGATTGTGTAGATAGCATACACCTGTCTGTTTGACCCAGTCCCTGCCCAGAACCTTTCAGGTCCTGCAGTGAAGGAGCAGCCTTGTGGAGTACTGTGTACAGTAGTCTGACATACTGCATCATGGTAACAGCTATACAGTGTGTACAGTATATAACAGGGGAGGTGACAAGAAGGCAGCTTGTCAATGCACCCTGATTTATCTTGCATGGTCAGACCTTTGCACAGGGTTGGGCTGCAAGGTGCACACACCTGTCACACACTTCCTCCTGTGTATCCTTGTGTCACTTCCCAATCATTCCTATGCATGAAGTACAGTATGCATTGAATCAACCCTTCCTTGGATGAACTGCTGATCTCTCAGGTTATTACTTCTCGCCGCCTGCACCTTCTTCCTCCCGGCTGTAGTCTCCTCTCACCCCTCCCTGCTGATGACACGGGGCCGGTAGGAGGGATAGCAGAAGGCGGTGCCTCATCCCCTGCACCGGACTTTTTTCCTGGCCGGCCGTGTGATGGAAATCCTCCCGGTGTGCGCCCGGTGATGGATCTACCCGGATGGCCAAAGCTACCAGCAGCGGCGGGGGGATATCTGGGGGATACGGGGAGCTGTCCCTAGAGGAGGTGCTGAAATCCTACGAGCAGCCCATCAATGAGGAGCAGGCGTGGGCCGTGTGTTACCAGTGCGCCCGGGGGCTGGCCGAGGGGTCACTGGAAGCCTGGACCAGGATCCGGGATCCAGCATCCCTCCTTCTGCACCGGGATGGGACAGTCACCGTGGTACCGGAGCCCCAGGGTGAGTCATGCGCTGGACATCTACCTTGTGTTGGATTAGATGGCTTGTGTAAGGTTTATGTATCCAAGAGCTTGCAATCTAAGGGGAGGTGATATATCATAAATACAATCAGAGCAGGTGGACGAAGTACCTAACCATAGCTTATGTACTGAGAAAGGGCGCATTGGGTGCAAAGGGAATACAATGCATAGGAATTATGAAGTACAATTATACCCCTGAGGGCACAGGGTCACCAGGGAGAACACAGAGCACAGTACAAGTAGCAAATCATATTGTTATCTAAAGCTATTACTGAGGCTATGAAATAACAAGGACATGCTGAGTGTACTGCATGGAATACTGTATAGAATGGGCATGAGAGATAATATACTGGGGCCACATAGACCTGAAGACATGAGGAATGGATGGTTTGACATAGAATACTTGAGTTCATGCATAGAAGAAGGTATAACTAATTATAAGGATTAGACAGCTTGTAGGGCTCCAGTTGCTATGAACACTACAAGCCCCAGCATGCCACCAGGACTGCTAATACCTATAGTACCACAAAGGCTGGAACAGCAGGTCACTTAGAACTTGAGTTTGCAAACACAGACCATAATATTAGTAGAGGGGCTTAGAAACCATGATATAATTTGGGCACATACATCCCACTGTCGCCTCCTCATACTGGTTCTAACAGGGCAGACAACTTTTTCTTAAATGCTGGCTGCACCAACTGTACCCTTTAATTCCTGAAGCAAATTATAATACTGTATTTATGGTGTACTATTGCAACACTAATTAGCCTCTTCTTTACCAGACATGTTTGTGAATGCTCTTACTTAGGCTGTAAATTAGGTAATGACCCCAAATTTCACCCCAAAAAATTAAATAAAAATTAAGCAATTCAAAATAACCTGTGTTGCACATATTATGTTACTGCACAGGAGGAATATATGTAAGCCTGTGTGCATCTGTCCATGGGAATATACAGTTACACCGGCTTGGTTAAGGTTTACGATCCTCCTCCAGTTACCCTGCACCCCTGGGCACTCTCCGTTGTTGTGTGTAGGAATTGGTGCCAAGAACACAGCTCTGCACCTGCACATTGTTTACAATCTGCAGCCTGCGCCATGCAGCAGCCTGATGGCAGCATCACCTCCCCCACCTCCTACTGCAATGTGCACATCAGCAGTGTGTGGAAGACAAGATATCCGTCAGACAGTGTGTGTGTGTGTGTAATGCAGAGTATGAATGAGCCCCCTGCCATTTATATTCATCACAACAGCGCTGTCAGTAGTTTAGATCTAACAGCAGTTACACTCTTAATTGTAATCCGACTATTATCACCCAAACATTTAGTGCAATGATTCCTAACATGTGTCCAGACACACGTGTGTCACAGTTCTAGAATTCATGGTTAACATGAGAATACTCTTAAAATAAGTTAAAGATGCATTTGGGATAATTCATGAATGGCAATAAAACAGATTAGGTTTTATCAACTTTGGATTTTCAATATATGATGTTTAATCCTAACTGCAATTTAATTTACTAAAACAATATAACATGGGCATGGTACAAAAAAAAAAATTAAATGGTCAGCTGGTGTGTCACAATGCTTGAGGTTGTGGACCGCCGACTTAGTTGAAAATGTTTAATCATGTTAGGTATACAGGGGCAAACGCAGGATTTGTAGAGGGGGGTTCCCACACCATGCCGCCAGTGGGCGTGACCAGCATGCATGGGGGAGTGGCTATAATTTTAGACAGTGCTTGGCTGCTCTCCATCTCTTCCTATCCCCATAATATACATGGGCCATGCTGCGTGGTGCACGCAGCTCTACCTTTTCAAGCAGAGCTGTGTGAAGCGGGAGCAGGGTCCAGCCACCTCAATTATACAGTGCCCCAGGCTTGGAGGGGGGTTTCCAGGCACTAGGAAACCCACCCTCCCCCCTAGATTGCCTATGGTACATATTGGTTCTTAAAAGACCCGGAACTGAAGGAAAAAAAAAAAAAAAAACAATAAAAAGCAAAACAATGACTCCTGGCTGTCATGCCAGGAGTGAGCAATAAGTTCACAACATCTATCATTTATGCAAACTACAGAGAGACACCTACAGAAAACAATGGGGGACAGTGCACATCATGAGCTGGCTGGGTGGCAGGGAGACTGGCCCCATAGTGGGCTACCTTGGGCTATCTGCATTTATAGCATTACGTTGATTTGTAGGGGTACAAATAATTTGTTGACCATCTCTTATACATTTCATTGGCAATGAAAAACGTAAATGTCCCTTCCAGGCAGGGCCAGATTAACCATAGGGCTAACTGGGCTAGAGCCCAGGGGCCTATGGCATCCAGGGGGCCCTTGAAAGTGCTCAGCAGCAGTATTGATCGGTCGGGGGCGCCCCCAGCCTGATCAGTGCTGCTGAGCACTTTCCCTGCAGTACTTCCCCGGCGCGCTGTATTCTCCTTACTGAG
>NW_027447993.1:0-18741 GCF_038048845.1 Mixophyes fleayi | reverse complement strand
ATCATGAATTATAAATCATGATTTGAATCATGAATCATGAATCATGAATCGAATCATGAATCATGAATTGAATCATGAATCATGAATCATGAATTGAATCATAAATCATGAATCATGAATCGAATCATGAATCATGAATCATGAATTGAATCATGAATTGAATCATAAATCATGAATCATGAATCGAATCATGAATCATGAATCATGAATTGAATCATGAATCATGAATCATGAATTGAATCATGAATCATGAATTGAATCATAAATCATGAATTATGAATCATGAATTGAATCATGAATCATGAATTGAATCATGAATCATGAATTGAATCATAAATCATGAATCATGAATTGAATCATGAATTGAATCATGAATCATGAATTGAATCATGAATTAAATCATGAATCATGAATCATAAATTGAATCATGAATCATGAATCATGAATTGAATCATAAATCATGAATCATGAATTGAATCATGAATCATGATTTGAATCATGAATTGAATCATAAATCATGAATCATGAATCATGAATTGAATTCATCAATCATGAATCATGAATCATGAATCATAAATTGAATCATGATTCATGAGTCATGAATTGAATCGTGAATTGAATCATGAATCATGAATCATGAATTGAATCATGAATCATGAATCATGAATTGAATCATGAATCATAATTCAAATCATGAATCATGAATTGAATCATGAATCATGAATTGAATCATGAATCATGAATTGAATCATGAATCATGAATCGAATCATGAATCGTGAATCATGAATTGAATCATGAATCATGAATCATGAATTGAATCATGAATCATGAATCATGAATCGAATCATGAATCATGAATCAAGAATCATGAATTGAATCATGAATCATGAATTGAATCATGAATCATGAATCATGAATTATGAATTGAATCATGAATCATGAATCATGAAGTGAATCATAAATCATGAATCATGAATCGAATCATGAATAATGAATCAAAAATCATTAATCGAATCATGAATCATGAATTGAATTATGAATCATGAATCATGAATTGAATCATGAATCATGAATCATGAATCATGAATTGAATCATGAATCATGAATCATGAATCATGAATCATGAATCATAAATCAAATCATGAATCATGAATTGAATCATGAATCATGAATCATGAATCATAAATCAAATCATGAATCATAAATTGAATCAGGATTCGAATCATGAATTGAATCATGAATCATGAATTGAATCATGAATCATGAATTATAAATCATGATTTGAATCATGAATCATGAATCATGATTCGAATCATGAATCATGAATTGAATCATGAATCATGAATCATTAATTGAATCATGAATCATGAATCATGAATTGAATCCTGAATTGAATCATGAATCATGAATTGAATCATGAATTAAATCACGAATCATGAATAATAAATTGAATCATGAATCATGAATCATGAATTGAATCATGAATTTAATCATGAATCATGAATCATGAATTGAATCATGAATCATGAATCATGAATTGAATCATGAATCATGAATCATGAAATGAAACATGAATCATGAATCATGATGTGAATCATGAATCATGAATTGAATCATGAATCATGAATCATGAATCGAATCATGAATCATGAAACATGAATTGAATCATGAATCATGAATTGAGTCATGAATCATGAATTATGAATTATGAATTGAATCATGAATCATGAACCATAAATTGAATCATAAATCATGAATTATGAATCGAATCATGAATCATGAATCATGAATTGAATCATGAATCATGAATCATGAATTGAATCATGAATCATGAATCATGAATCATGAATCGAATCATAAATCATGAATTATGAATCATGAATTGATTCATGAATCATGAATTATGAATCATAAATTGAATTATGAATCATGAATTATGAATCATGAATTGAATCATGAATCATGAACCATGAATCATGAATTGAATCATGAATTGAATCATGAATCATGAATCATGAATCATGAATTGAATCATGAATCATGAATAATGAATCATGAATTGAATTATGAATTGAATGATGAATTGAATCATAAATCATGAATCATGAATCGAATCATGAATCATGAATTGAATCATGAATCATGAATTAAGAATTGAATCATGATTCATGAATCATGAATCATGAATTGAATCATGAATCATGAATCATGAATCGAATCATAAATCATGAATTATGAATCATGAATTGATTTATGAATCATGAATTATGAATCATGAATTGATTCATGAATCATGAATTATGAATCATAAATTGAATTATGAATCATGAATTATGAATCATGAATTGAATCATGAATCATGAACCATGAATCATGAATTGAATCATGAATTGAATCATGAATCATGAATCATGAATCATGAATTGAATCATGAATCATGAATAATGAATCATGAATTGAATTATGAATTGAATGATGAATTGAATCATAAATCATGAATCATGAATCGAATCATGAATCATGAATCATGAATTGAATCATGAATCATGAATTAAGAATTGAATCATGATTCATGAATCATGAATCATGAATTGAATCATGAATCATGAATCATGAATCGAATCATAAATCATGAATTATGAATCATGAATTGATTTATGAATCATGAATTATGAATAATGAATTGAATCATGAATCATGAATCATGAATTATGAATTGAATCATGAATTGAATCATGAATCATGAATTATGAATCATGAATTGAATCATGAATCAGGAATCATGAATTGAATCATGAATCATGAATTGAATCATGAATCATGAATCATGAATTGAATCATGAATCATGGATTGAATCATGAATCAGGAATCATGAATCGAATCATGAATGATGAATCATGAATCATGAATTGATTCACGAATCATGAATCATGAATCGAATCATGAATCATGAATTGAATCATTAATCATGAATCATGAATCGAATCATGAATCATGAAACATGAATTGAATCATGAATCATGAATCATGAATCATGAATCATGAATCATGAATCATGAATTGAATCATGAATCATGAATCATGAATTGAATCATAAATCATGAATCATGAATCTAATCATGAATCATGAATCATGAATTGAATCATGAATCATGAATCATGAATTGAATCATGAATCATGAATTGAATCATAAATCATGAATTATGAATCATGAATTGAATCATGAATCATGAATTGAATCATGAATCATGAATTGAATCATAAATCATGAATCATGAATTGAATCATGAATTGAATCATGAATTTGAATCATTATTTGAATCATGAATCATGAATCATGAATTGAATCATGAATCATGAATCATGAATTGAATCATGAATCATGTATTGAATCATGAATTGAATCATAAATCATGACTCATGAATCATGAATTGAATTCATGAATCATGAATCATGAATCATGAATCATGAATAGAATCATGATTCATGAATCATGAATCGAATCATGAATTGAATCATGAATCATGAATTAAATCATAAATCATGAATCATGAATTGAATCATGAATCATGAATCGAATCATGAATCATGAATCGAATCATGAATCTTGAATCATGAATTGAATCATGAATCATGAATCATGAATCATGAATCATGAATTGAATCATGAATCATGAATTGAATCATGAATCTTGAATCATGAATTGAATCATGAATCAAGAATCATGAATTGAATCATGAATCATGAATTGAATCATGAATCATGAATCATGAATTATGAATCATGAATCAAGAATCATGAATTGAATCATGAATCATGAATTGAATCATGAATCATGAATTATGAATTGAATCATGAATCATGAATTGAATCATGAATCATGAATCATGAATCATGAATCATGAAGTGAATCATGAATCATGAATCATGAATCGAATCATGAATCATGAATCAAAAATCATGAAACGAATCATGAATAATGAAATGAATCATGAATCATGAAACATGAATTGAATCATGAATCATGAATCATGAATCAGAAATCGAATCATGAATCATGAATCATGAATCATGAATCATGAATTGAATCATGAATCATGAATAATGAATCATGAATTGAATCATGAATCATGAATCATAAATCAAATCATGAATCATGAATTGAATCATGAATCATAAATCATCAATCATAAATCAAATCATGAATCATAAATTGAATCAGGATTCGAATCATGAATTGAATCATGAATCATGAATCATGAATCATAAATTGAATCATGAATCATTAATCATGAATTGAATCATGAATCATGAATCATGAATTGAATCGTGAATTGAATCATGAATCATTAATCATGAATTGAATCATGAATCATGAATCATGAATTGAATCATGAATTGAATCATGATTCATGAATCGTGAATTGAATCATGAATCATTAATCATGAATTGAATCATGAATCATGAATCATGAATTGAATCACGAATCGAATCATGAATCATGAATCATGAATTGAATCATGAATCATGAATTGAATCATGAATCACGAATTGAATCATGAATCATGAATCGAATCATGAATCTTGAATCATGAATTGAATCATGAATCATGAATTAAATCATGAATCATGAATCGAATCATGAATCATGAGTCAAGAATCATGAATCGAATCATGAATCATGAATCATGAATCATGAATTGAATCATGAATCATGAATCATGAATCATGAATTGAATCATGAATCATGAATCGAATCATGAATCATGAATCAAGAATCATGAATCGAATCATGAATCATTAATTGAATCATGAATTGAATCATGAATCATGAATCATGAATTGAATCATGAATCATGAATCATGAATTGAATCATGAATCATGAATTGAATCATGAATTGAATCATAAATCATGAATCATGAATCATGAATTGAATTCATCAATCATGAATCATGAATCATGAATCATAAATTGAATCATGATTCATGAGTCATGAATTGAATCATGAATTGAATCATGAATCATGAATTGAATCATAAATCATGAATCATGAATTGAATCATGAATCATGAATCATGAATCATGAATCATGAATTGAATCATGAATCATGAATTTAATCATGAATCATGAATCATGAATTGAATCATGAATCATGAATCATGAATTGAATCATGAATCTTGAATCATGAATTGAATCATGAATCATGAATTATGAATCATGAATTATAAATTGAATCATGAATCATGAATCGAATCATGAATCATGAATCAAGAATCATGAATTGAATCATGAATCATGAATCATGAATCATGAATTTATGAATTGAATCATGAATCATGAATCATGAATCGAATCATGAATCAAAAATCATAAATCGAATCATGAATCATGAATTGAATCATGAATCATGAATCATGAATTTAATCATGAATCAAAAATCATGAATCTAATCATGAATCATGAATTGAATCATGAATCATGAATCATGAATTTAATCATGAATCATGAATCATGAATCAGAAATCGAATCATGAATCATGAATCATGAATCATGAATCATGAATTGAATCATGAATAATGAATCATGAATCATGAATTGAATCATGAATCATGAATCATAAATCAAATCATGAATCATGAATTGAATCATGAATCATGAATCATGAATCATAAATCAAATCATGAATCATGAATTGAATCATGAATCATGAATCAAGAATCATGAATTGAATCATGAATCATGAATTGAATCATGAATCATGAATCATGAATCATGAATCGAATCATGAATCATGAATCAAAAATCATGAATCTAATCATGAATTGAATCATGAATCATGAATCATGAATTAGAAATCGAATCATGAATCATGAATCATGAATCATGAATCATCAATCATGAATCATCAATCATCAATCATAAATCAAATCATGAATCATAAATTGAATCAGGATTCGAATCATGAATTGAATCATGAATCATGAATTGAATCATGAATCATGAATCTTAAATCATGAATCATGAATTGAATCATGAATCATAAATTATGAATCATGAATTGAATCATGAATCATGAATCATGAATCGAATCATGAATCATGAATTGAATCATGAATCATGAATCATGAATTGAATCATGAATCATGAATCATGAATTGAATCCTGAATTGAATCATGAATAATGAATTGAATCATGAATTAAATCACGAATCATGAATAATAAATTGAATCATGAATCATGAATCATGAATTGAATCATGAATTTAATCATAAATCATGAATCATGAATTGAATCATGAATCATGAATCATGAATTGAATCATGAATCATGAATTGAGTCATGAATCATGAATTATGAATTATGAATTGAATCATGAATCATGAACCATGAATTGAATCATAAATCATGAATTATGAATCGAATCATGAATCATTAATTGAATCATGAATCATGAATCATGAATCGAATCATAAATCATGAATTATGAATCATGAATTGATTCATGAATCATGAATTATGAATCATGAATTGAATCATGAATCATGAATTATGAATCATGAATTGAATCATGAATCATGAATTGAATCATGAATCATAAATCATGAATTGAATCATGAATCATGAATCATGAATCGAATCATGAATCATAAATTGAATCATGAATCATGAATCATGAATCATGAATCATAAATCAAATCATGAATCATGAATCGAATCATGAATCATGAATCATAAATCAAATCATGAATCATGAATTGAATCATGAATCATGAATCATGAATCATAAATCAAATCATGAATCATAAATTGAATCATGAATCATAAATCATGAATTGAATCATGAATCATGAATCATGAATTGAATCATGAATCATAAATTGAATCATGAATCATGAATCATGAATCATGAATCATAAATCATGAATTGAATCATGAATCATGAATCATGAATCGAATAATGAATCATGAATTGAATCATGAATCATGAATTGAATCATGAATCATGAATCATGAATTGAATGATGAATTGAATCATGAATCATAAATTGAATAATGAATTGAATCATGAATCATGAATTGAATCATAAATCATGAATCATGAATCATGAATTGAATCATGAATCATGAATCATGAATCATGAATCATGAATCATGAATAATGAATTGAATCATGAATCATGAATCATGAATCATGAATTGAATCATGAATCATGAATCATGAATCGAATCATGAATCATGAATCATGAATCATGAATTGAATCATGAATCATGAATCATGAATCATGAATTGAATCATGAATCATGAATCGAATCATGAATCATGAATCAAGAATCATGAATCGAATCATGAATCATGAATTGAATCATGAATTGAATCATGAATCATGAATTGAATCATGAATCATGAATTGAATCATGAATCATGAATCATGAATCATGAATCATGAATTGAATCATTAATCATGAATCATGAATTGAATCAGGATTCGAATCATGAATTGAATCATGAATCATGAATTGAATCATGAATCATGAATTATGAATCATGAATTGAATCATGAATCATGAATTGAATTATGAATCATGAATTGAATCATGAATCATGAATCATGAATCATGAATCATAAATCATGAATTGAATCATGAATCATGAATCGAATCATGAATCATGAATTGAATCATGAATCATGAATTTAATCATGAATCATGAATCATGAATTGAATCATTAATTGAATCATGAATCATGAATTGAATCATGAATTAAATCATGAATCATGAATCATAAATTGAATCATGAATTGAATCATGAATCATGAATCATGAATTGAATCATGTATCATGAATCATGAATTGAATCATGAATCATGAATCATGAATCATGAATTGAATCATGAATCATGAATTGAATCATGAATCATGAATTGAATCATGAATTGAATCATGAATCATGAATCATGAATTGAATCATGAATCATGAATCGAATCATGAATCATGAATTGAATCATGAATCATGAATTGAATCATGAATCATGAATCATGAATTGAATCATGAATCATGAATCGAATCATGAATCTTGAATCATGAATTGAATCATGAATCATGAATCATGATTCATGAATCATGAATTGAATCATGAATCATGAATTGAATCATGAATCATGAATCGATTCATGAATCTTGAATCATTAATTGAATCATGAATCATGAATCATGATTCATGAATCATGAATTGAATCATGAATCATGAATCATGAATCGAATCATGAATCATGAATCAAGAATCATGAATTGAATCATGAATCATGAATTGAATCATGAATCATGAATCTTGAATCATGAATCATGAATTGAATCATGAATCATGAATTGAATCATGAATCATGAATCGAATCATGAATCTTGAATCATTAATTGAATCATGAATCATGAATTAAATCATGAATCATGAATCATGAATTGAATCATGTATCATGAATCATGAATTGAATCATGTATCATGAATCATGAATTGAATCATGAATCATGAATCATGAATCATGAATCATGAATTGAATCATGAATCATGAATTGAATCATGAATCATGAATTGAATCATGAATCATGAATCATGAATTGAATCATGAATCATGAATCTAATCATGAATCTTGAATCATGAATTGAATCATGAATCATGAATCATGATTCATGAATCATGAATTGAATCATGAATCATGAATTGAATCATGAATCATGAATCGATTCATGAATCTTGAATCATTAATTGAATCATGAATCATGAATCATGATTCATGAATCATGAATTGAATCATGAATCGAATCATGAATCAAGAATCATGAATTGAATCATGAATCATGAATTGAATCATGAATCATGAATCTTGAATCATGAATCATGAATTGAATCATGAATCATGAATTGAATCATGAATCATGAATCGAATCATGAATCTTGAATCATTAATTGAATCATGAATCATGAATTAAATCATGAATCATGAATCATGAATCATGAATCGAATCATGAATCATGAGTCAAGAATCATGAATCGAATCATGAATCATGAATCATGAATTATGAATTGAATCATGAATCATGAATCATGAATCATGAATTGAATCATGAATCATGAATCATGAATCATGAATTGAATCATGAATCATGAATCATGAATCAAATCATGAATCAAGAATCATGAATCGAATCATGAATCATGAATTGAATCATGAATTGAATCATGAATCATGAATTGAATCATGAATCATGAATCATGAATTGAATCATGAATCATGAATTGAATCAGGATTCGAATCATGATTTGAATCATGAATCATGAATTGAATCATGAATCATGAATTTAGAATCATGAATTGAATCATGAATCATGAATTGAATCATGAATCATGAATCATGAATCATAAATCATGAATTGAATCATGAATCATGAATCATGAATCGAATAATGAATCATGAATTGAATCATAAATCATGAATTGAATCATGAATCATGAATTGAATCATGAATCATGAATCATGAATTGAATGATGAATTGAATCATGAATCATAAATTGAATCATGAATTGAATCATGAATCATGCATCATGAATTGAATCATGAATCATGAATCATGAATTGAATCATGAATTGAATCATAAATCATGAATCATGAATCATGAATTGAATCATGAATCATGAATTGAATCATGAATCATGAATTGAATCATGAATTGAATCATAAATCATGAATCATGAATCATGAATTGAATTCATCAATCATGAATCATGAATCATGAATCATAAATTGAATCATGATTCATGAGTCATGAATTGAATCATGAATTGAATCATGAATCATGAATTATGAATTGAATCATGAATCATGAATCATAAATTGAATCATGAATTGAATCTTATATCATGAATCATGAATTGAATCATGAATCATGAATCATGAATCATGAATTGAATCATGAATCATGAATCATGAATCGAATCATGAATCATGAATCAAGAATCATGAATCGAATCATGAATCATGAATTGAATCATGAATTGAATCATGAATCATGAATTGAATCATGAATCATGAATTGAATCATGAATCATGAATCATGAATCATGAATTGAATCATTAATCATGAATCATGAATTGAATCAGGATTCGAATCATGAATTGAATCATGAATCATGAATTGAATCATGAATCATGAATTATGAATCATGAATTGAATCATGAATCATGAATTGAATCATGAATCATGAATTGAATCATGAATCATGAATTATGAATCATGAATTGAATCATGAATCATGAATTGAATCATGAATCATGAATTATGAATCATGAATTGAATCATGAATCATGAATTGAATTATGAATCATGAATTGAATCATGAATCATGAATTTAATCATGAATCATGAATCATGAATTGAATCATTAATTGAATCATGAATCATGAATTGAATCATGAATTAAATCATGAATCATGAATCATAAATTGAATCATGAATTGAATCATGAATCATGAATCATGAATTGAATCATTTATCATGAATCATGAATTGAATCATGAATCATGAATCATGAATCATGAATTGAATCATGAATCATGAATTGAATCATGAATCATGAATTGAATCATGAATTGAATCATGAATCATGAATCATGAATTGAATCATGAATCATGAATCGAATCATGAATCATGAATTGAATCATGAATCATGAATCGAATCATGAATCTTGAATCATGAATTGAATCATGAATCATGAATCATGATTCATGAATCATGAATTGAATCATGAATCATGAATTGAATCATGAATCATGAATTGAATCATGAATCATGAATTGAATCATGAATCATGAATCGATTCATGAATCTTGAATCATTAATTGAATCATGAATCATGAATCATGATTCATGAATCATGAATTGAATCATGAATCATGAATCATGAATCGAATCATGAATCATGAATCAAGAATCATGAATTGAATCATGAATCATGAATTGAATCATGAATCATGAATCTTGAATCATGAATCATGAATTGAATCATGAATCATGAATTGAATCATGAATCATGAATCGAATCATGAATCTTGAATCATTAATTGAATCATGAATCATGAATTAAATCATGAATCATGAATCATGAATTGAATCATGTATCATGAATCATGAATTGAATCATGTATCATGAATCATGAATTGAATCATGAATCATGAATCATGAATCATGAATCATGAATTGAATCATGAATCATGAATTGAATCATGAATCATGAATTGAATCATGAATCATGAATCATGAATTGAATCATGAATCATGAATCGAATCATGAATCTTGAATCATGAATTGAATCATGAATCATGAATCATGATTCATGAATCATGAATTGAATCATGAATCATGAATTGAATCATGAATCATGAATCGATTCATGAATCTTGAATCATTAATTGAATCATGAATCATGAATCATGATTCATGAATCATGAATTGAATCATGAATCATGAATCATGAATCGAATCATGAATCATGAATCAAGAATCATGAATTGAATCATGAATCATGAATTGAATCATGAATCATGAATCTTGAATCATGAATCATGAATTGAATCATGAATCATGAATTGAATCATGAATCATGAATCGAATCATGAATCTTGAATCATTAATTGAATCATGAATCATGAATTAAATCATGAATCATGAATCATGAATCATGAATCGAATCATGAATCATGAGTCAAGAATCATGAATCGAATCATGAATCATGAATCATGAATTATGAATTGAATCATGAATCATGAATCATGAATCATGAATTGAATCATGAATCATGAATCATGAATTGAATCATGAATCATGAATCATGAATCAAATCATGAATCAAGAATCATGAATCGAATCATGAATCATGAATTGAATCATGAATTGAATCATGAATCATGAATTGAATCATGAATCATGAATTGAATCATGAATCATGAATTGAATCAGGATTCGAATCATGATTTGAATCATGAATCATGAATTGAATCATGAATCATGAATTTAGAATCATGAATTGAATCATGAATCATGAATTGAATCATGAATCATGAATCATGAATCATAAATCATGAATTGAATCATGAATCATGAATCATGAATCGAATAATGAATCATGAATTGAATCATAAATCATGAATTGAATCATGAATCATGAATTGAATCATGAATCATGAATCATGAATTGAATGATGAATTGAATCATGAATCATAAATTGAATCATGAATTGAATCATGAATCATGCATCATGAATTGAATCATGAATCATGAATTGAATCATGAATCATGAATTGAATCATGAATTGAATCATAAATCATGAATCATGAATCATGAATTGAATTCATCAATCATGAATCATGAATCATGAATCATAAATTGAATCATGATTCATGAGTCATGAATTGAATCATGAATTGAATCATGAATCATGAATTATGAATTGAATCATGAATCATGAATCATAAATTGAATCATGAATTGAATCTTGAATCATGAATCATGAATTGAATCATGAATCATGAATCATGAATCATGAATTGAATCATGAATCATGAATCATGAATCGAATCATTAATCATGAATCAAGAATCATGAATCGAATCATGAATCATGAATTGAATCATGAATTGAATCATGAATCATGAATTGAATCATGAATCATGAATTGAATCATGAATCATGAATCATGAATCATGAATTGAATCATTAATCATGAATCATGAATTGAATCAGGATTCGAATCATGAATTGAATCATGAATCATGAATTGAATCATGAATCATGAATTATGAATCATGAATTGAATCATGAATCATGAATTGAATCATGAATCATGAATTGAATCATGAATCATGAATCATGAATCATGAATCATAAATCATGAATTGAATCATGAATCATGAATCGAATCATGAATCATGAATTGAATCATGAATCATGAATTGAATCATGAATCATGAATTGAATCATGAATCATGAATTGAATCATGAATTGAATCATGAATCATGAATTGAATCATGAATTAAATCATGAATCATGAATCATAAATTGAATCATGAATTGAATCATGAATCATGAATTGAATCATGAATCATGAATTGAATCATGAATTGAATCATGAATCATGAATTGAATCATGAATTAAATCATGAATCATGAATCATAAATTGAATCATGAATTGAATCATGAATCATGAATCATGAATTGAATCATGAATCATGAATTGAATCATGAATCATGAATCATGAATTGAATCATGAATTGAATCATGAATCATGAATTGAATCATGAATTAAATCATGAATCATGAATCATGAATCATGAATTGAATCATGAATCATGAATTGAATCATGAATTGAATCATGAATCATGAATCATGAATTGAATCATGAATCATGAATTGAATCATGAATCATGAATCATGAATTGAATCATGAATCATGAATCGAATCATGAATCTTGAATCATGAATTGAATCATGAATCATGAATTGAATCATGAATCATGAATCATGAATTGAATCATGAATCATGAATCGAATCATGAATCTTGAATCATGAATTGAATCATGAATCATGAATCATGAATTGAATCATGAATTGAATCATGAATCATGAATTGAATCATGAATTAAATCATGAATCATGAATCATGAATCATAAATTGAATCATGAATTGAATCATGAATCATGAATCATGAATTGAATCATGAATCATGAATTGAATCATGAATCATGAATCATGAATTGAATCATGAATTGAATCATGAATCATGAATTGAATCATGAATTAAATCATGAATCATGAATCATGAATCATAAATTGAATCATGAATTGAATCATGAATCATGAATCATGAATTGAATCATGTATCATGATCATGAATTGAATCATGAATCATGAATCATGAATCATGAATTGAATCATGAATCATGAATTGAATCATGAATCATGAATCATGAATCATGAATTGAATCATGAATCATGAATTGAATCATGAATCATGAATCATGAATTGAATCATGAATCATGAATCGAATCATGAATCTTGAATCATGAATTGAATCATGAATCATGAATCATGATTCACGAATCATGAATTGAATCATGAATCATGAATTGAATCATGAATCATGAATCGATTCATGAATCTTGAATCATTAATTGAATCATTGAATCATGAATCATGATTCATGAATTATGAATTGAATCATGAATCATGAATCATGAATCGATCATGAATCATGAATCAAGAATCATGAATTGAATCATGAATCATGAATTGAATCATGAATCATGAATCTTGAATCATGAATTGAATCATGAATCATGAATTGAATCATGAATTATGAATCGAATCATGAATCTTGAATCATTAATTGAATCATGAATCATGAATTAAATCATGAATCATGAATCATGAATCGAAACATGAATCATGAGTCAAGAATCATGAATCGAATCATGAATCATGAGTCAAGAATCATGAATCGAATCATGAATCATGAATCATGAATCATGAATCATGAATTGAATCATGAGTCATGAATCATGAATCATGAATTGAATCATGAATCATGAATCATGAATCAAATCATGAATCAAGAATCATGAATCGAATCATGAATCATGAATTGAATCATGAATTGAATCATGAATCATGAATTGAATCATGAATCATGAATCATGAATCATGAATTGAATCATGAATCATGAATTGAATCAGGATTCGAATCATGATTTGAATCATGAATCATGAATTGAATCATGAATCATGAATCATGAATCATGAATTGAATCATGAATCATGAATTGAATCATGAATCATGAATCATGAATCATAAATCATGAATTGAATCATGAATCATGAATCATGAATCGAATAATGAATCATGAATTGATTCATAAATCATGAATTGAATCATGAATCATGAATTGAATCATGAATCATGAATCATGAATTGAATGATGAATTGAATCATGAATCATAAATTGAATCATGAATTGAATCATGAATCATGCATCATGAATTGAATCATGAATCATGAATCATGAATTGAATCATGAATCATGAATTGAATCATGAATCATGAATCATGAATTGAATCATGAATTGAATCATGAATCATGAATTGAATCATGAATTAAATCATGAATCATGAATCATGAATCATAAATTGAATCATGAATTGAATCATGAATCATGAATCATGAATTGAATCATGTATCATGAATCATGAATTGAATCATGAATCATGAATTGAATCATGAATCATGAATCATGAATTGAATCATGAATCATGAATTGAATCATGAATTGAATCATGAATCATGAATCATGAATTGAATCATGAATCATGAATTGAATCATGAATCATGAATCATGAATTGAATCATGAATCATGAATCGAATCATGAATCTTGAATCATGAATTGAATCATGAATCATGAATCATGAATTGAATCATGAATTGAATCATGAATCATGAATTGAATCATGAATTAAATCATGAATCATGAATCATGAATCATAAATTGAATCATGAATTGAATCATGAATCATGAATCATGAATTGAATCATGAATCATGAATTGAATCATGAATCATGAATCATGAATTGAATCATGAATTGAATCATGAATCATGAATTGAATCATGAATTAAATCATGAATCATGAATCATGAATCATAAATTGAATCATGAATTGAATCATGAATCATGAATCATGAATTGAATCATGTATCATGAATCATGAATTGAATCATGAATCATGAATCATGAATCATGAATTGAATCATGAATCATGAATTGAATCATGAATTGAATCATGAATCATGAATCATGAATTGAATCATGAATCATGAATTGAATCATGAATCATGAATCATGAATTGAATCATGAATCATGAATCGAATCATGAATCTTGAATCATGAATTGAATCATGAATCATGAATCATGATTCACGAATCATGAATTGAATCATGAATCATGAATTGAATCATGAATCATGAATCGATTCATGAATCTTGAATCATTAATTGAATCATGAATCATGAATCATGATTCATGAATTATGAATTGAATCATGAATCATGAATCATGAATCGAATCATGAATCATGAATCAAGAATCATGAATTGAATCATGAATCATGAATTGAATCATGAATCATGAATCTTGAATCATGAATTGAATCATGAATCATGAATTGAATCATGAATCATGAATCGAATCATGAATCTTGAATCATTAATTGAATCATGAATCATGAATTAAATCATGAATCATGAATCATGAATCGAAACATGAATCATGAGTCAAGAATCATGAATCGAATCATGAATCATGAGTCAAGAATCATGAATCGAATCATGAATCATGAATCATGAATCATGAATTGAATCATGAGTCATGAATCATGAATCATGAATTGAATCATGAATCATGAATCATGAATCAAATCATGAATCAAGAATCATGAATCGAATCATGAATCATGAATTGAATCATGAATTGAATCATGAATCATGAATTGAATCATGAATCATGAATCATGAATCATGAATTGAATCATGAATCATGAATTGAATCAGGATTCGAATCATGATTTGAATCATGAATCATGAATTGAATCATGAATCATGAATCATGAATCATGAATTGAATCATGAATCATGAATTGAATCATGAATCATGAATCATGAATCATAAATCATGAATTGAATCATGAATCATGAATCATGAATCGAATAATGAATCATGAATTGATTCATAAATCATGAATTGAATCATGAATCATGAATTGAATCATGAATCATGAATCATGAATTGAATGATGAATTGAATCATGAATCATAAATTGAATCATGAATTGAATCATGAATCATGCATCATGAATTGAATCATGAATCATGAATCATGAATTGAATCATGAATAATGAATCATGAATCATGAATTGAATCATGAATCATGAATCATAAATCAAATCATGAATCATGAATTGAATCATGAATCATGAATCATGAATCATAAATCAAATCATGAATCATGAATTGAATCATGAATCATGAATCAAGAATCATGAATTGAATCATGAATCATGAATTGAATCATGAATCATGAATCATGAATCGAATCATGAATCATGAATCAAAAATCATGAATCTAATCATGAATTGAATCATGAATCATGAATCATGAATTAGAAATCGAATCATGAATCATGAATCATCAATCATGAATCATCAATCATGAATCATCAATCATCAATCATAAATCAAATCATGAATCATAAATTGAATCAGGATTCGAATCATGAATTGAATCATGAATCATGAATTGAATCATGAATCATGAATCTTAAATCATGAATCATGAATTGAATCATGAATCATAAATTATGAATCATGAATTGAATCATGAATCATGAATTGAATCATGAATCATGAATCATGAATTGAATCATGAATCATGAATCATGAATTGAATCCTGAATTGAATCATGAATAATGAATTGAATCATGAATTAAATCACGAATCATGAATAATAAATTGAATCATGAATCATGAATTGAATCATGAATTTAATCATAAATCATGAATCATGAATTGAATCATGAATCATGAATCATGAATTGAATCATGAATCATGAATTGAGTCATGAATCATGAATTATGAATTATGAATTGAATCATGAATCATGAACCATGAATTGAATCATAAATCATGAATTATGAATCGAATCATGAATCATGAATCATTAATTGAATCATGAATCATGAATCATGAATTGAATCATGAATCATGAATCATGAATCGATCATAAATCATGATGAATCATGAATCATTGAATTGATTCATGAATCATGAATTATGAATCATGAATTGAATCATGAATCATGAATTATGAATCATGAATTGAATCATGAATCATGAATTGAATCATGAATCATAATCATGAATCGAATCATGAATCATAAATTGAATCAGAATCATGAATCATGAATCATGAATCATAAATCAAACATGAATCATGAATAATCATGAATCATGAATCATAAATCAATGAATCATGAATTGAATCATGAATCATGAATCATGAATCATAAATCAATATCATGAATCATGAATTGAATCATGAATCATAAATCATGAATTGAATCATGAATCATGAATCATGAATCGAATCATGAATCATAAATTGAATCATGAATCATGAATCATGAATCATGAATCATGAATCATAAATCATGAATTGAATCATGAATCATGAATCATGAATCGAATAATGAATCATGAATTGAATCATGAATCATGAATTGAATCATGAATCATGAATCATGAATTGAATGATGAATTGAATCATGAATCATAATTGAATAATGAATTGAATCATGAATCATGAATTGAATCATAAATCATGAATCATGAATCATGAATTGAATCATGAATCATGAATCATGAATCATGAATCATGAATCATGAATAATGAATTGAATCATGAATCATGAATCATGAATCATGAATTGAATCATGAATCATGAATCATGAATCATGAATTGAATCATGAATCATGAATCATGAATCATGAATTGAATCATGAATCATGAATCGAATCATGAATCATGAATCAAGAATCATGAATC